>NC_142812.1:5196738-5291674 GCF_049724085.1 Artemia sp. Qi Xiang Cuo | reverse complement strand
TGAATCAATAATTTCCATAGCGATTATGTAAATCAATTTCTCAGGTTAAGCTAACCAAACAACAATGAAGCCATGTTTGTTTCTTAATTCCCCCCTTCGTGAATCAATAATTTCCCCTAGCGATTATGTAAATCCAAGTGAGAAAATTCCTGTTTTTTCATTCTCACTGAGAAAACCATAAAACAGACATGAATTGCTGTTGACATCCATAAATGTGACAAAGTTACTGTTTTTCAAATTCTCATTGACAAAAACCATAAAAAATCCATAATTTGATGTAGACATCCGAGAAAAACATCAAATAAATCGATCTTGGAAAAAGAGGTCAATGAGCGATTACGTAATCTTTCTCCTTAGGGCCCCTATGACCATATTGTTTCATAACTCCACCCAGATGTGAATCAATAATTCCCCCATCGATTATGTAAATCATCCCTCATGCCATTACACGTGGCCAAACAACAACAACAGATCGATTGACCTTGACCCCCATTAGACTCGATCGATAATCCTTGAATAAATTATGTCCCGTCAGCATTAAACTAAATTGTAGATGGCAGCACGGTGTTCGTACGGGACCTCCTGATAGGGTTCTACTTAAACACGCACCCGTGATCTTTCTTCTGGCAAAAAATGCGAAATTCCACATTTTTGTAGATAGGAGCTTGAAACCTCTACACTAGGGTTCTCTGATACACTGAATATGATGGTGTGAGTTTCATTAAGGTTCTATAGCTTTTAAGGGGTCTTTTTCCCTTTTTTCGAAAATCAGCAAAATTTTCTCAGGCGCGTAACTTTTGATAAGTAGTAATAAACTTGATGAAACTTATATATTTGAAATAAGCATTAAAATCTGATTTTTTTAATGTATCTATTTGTATCAAAATACCGTTTTCTAGAGTTTCGGTTACCATTGAGCCGGGTCACTCCTTACTTACAGTTCGTTCCCACGAACTGTTTGATAAACCATCTAATTTTAAATTTCTGAGAGCGAATATGTAGTTTTGGAATGGTTGATAGTGCAGTGGTCAAATTTGCATGGTCACGGAAATGTACTTTTTATTCTTTTTTTGGCTAGACAATTCGTGGTAACAAACTGTAGGTAAAGAGCGACTAGGGTCAATAGTATTAAGAGATCTAGAAAACAGAAATTTTGATCATAATTCGTACTTCAAAAGAATCAACTTTTTATGTTGATTTCAAATACATGAAATTCATTAGGTTTAATACTTCCCACCAAAAGCTAAATACCTGAGAAAATTTACCAGATTTTCTGAAAAAAATGGGGGAGCGATAAGGAATAAACTTATCTTCTCATCTCTTTTAATTTAAAATTTTTAAACTCAAAATTTTACAAAATGAAGTTGAGTTAAATTAGTCTCCTCCCATATTCATCAATATGACTTCTCACATAACAATTAAAAAAAACAAAACAGAAGGCATGGATGTTGTCAATTTTCTTATGAAGATACAAAAAAAGTATTTGTCAGAATAAAAAAAAACAGTAAATAACAGAAAACAGTTCAAAATAGGCAAATCAGAGACTAAATTATAGTTTGGCACTTTTTGGGCTAAACTATATTTTCCTAGCAGCCTCCTCGTAATCATTCTGTCCGTTTCAATTTCTACTTTCGCTCTTTACTTTCATTTGGGAAAACCGTTTTTTATATTTGATTTCACCAAGGGTGATCCAATGGTCAGAGAATATTGCAAAAGAACTCTTCTGAACTGTTCTTCACAGTATACAATCTTTAAAGCACTTCAAGAAATATTACCACAGAAAACTAGCTTTGGGATTTTTAATATTTTCTGCAACAAAAAAACAATTTGGCCCATATAGGGCCACAAAATTGCTATTGAGCAAAAATAATGAGGTAATTTATGAACAAAAAACATGAGCTTCAAACAAAATATCATATAATTTTACTCAAATACAACCAAGTTACAACTTGAAATCTGTTTCGAAATTCCAGAAAAACTATCAATCTACCTGAGCAGTTACAAAAGCCTTGCTGTATTGTGATTCTACATTTTTACAGGGGGGTCAAAGGGGGGGGGGTTAATCATTACCCCTAAAATTTAGAAAAATACAACTTTTTTTAGTTTGCAGATTCTTAAAAAAATTGCATCTTCATACAAAAATGACAAAATTCTGAAAAAGGAATGGCTAAGGCCATTATGCTAAAACTTTCAGGAAATGTATACAGAAGATACCAAGTTCAAACTTTTGAGGAATGTTGAGGAGGATCCTGAACTAAATCTGAAGATAGTATCGGCATAAAGGTTGTTAAGAGTGGGTATGTGCAATATCTTAGGAACGGTTTTTTGAAACTCTCAATGCATAATGAAAGGATTTCTAACTAAAGCAAAAGAAACTACCGTATGCGTTTTAGATTGCGAAAAGGACGTATATGCATTATCTCAGGAACGGCTAAGTATATTTTGCTGTAGCTTTCAGGGAATGCTCAGGGGAATGTTAACATCGCCTGAGCCTTGTAAAGACTAGGGTGACGTTTGCTTTTCAGTAATATTGCACACATTTTGATTTTTTTTTCGTCGATAAATGAAAAATATAAATGAAAACACATCGTTTGAACTAAAAATCGTTTTCTGTGAAGCGGAAATGACACTCTGATATTTAGAAGGTCTTGAAGGCGTCAGGCCTACTCCTATTTGTGTTAATTAATTTATTAATTGTTTGTTAATTAATTAGTTAATTGTTTAAATTATACAATTAATAATTTAATTAAACTTAATTAATTTAATTAATAATTTTTATTTAATTAATTATTATATATTTAATATCTTAGGAACGGTTTTTTGAAACTCTCAATGCATAATGAAAGGATTTCTAACTAAAGCAATATATATAATATAATATATTTATATAATAAATAATTAATATATTTAAATAATAATTTGATTAATTAAATAAAATTAAACAAATAAAATTATTTGTTAATTAATATATTAGTGAATTAATTGTCGGTGGGTGTCGTTTATTTATTGATAGGGATTTCTATTCATCTTGAGATTTAGATGTTATATATGATCCTATTTCTGATAATCTTTGGTTTAATGTGACTCTATACTCGTCATGGAAGTTTGTTTTAGAACAAAGATTATTAATGAATTAATCACATATAAAGTCTGTCACATGGTGATAAAACTTTCAGACTGTGTGCAAGTTCTACATGTAGGTAAACTCACTTGCCTTTAGGCTTGATGCAAAAGAAATATATACTCTCTTGTGAGGATATGAAAATCAACATACTTTCCAGTGGCTCCGACAAGACAGCGCTATCCGGTGAAAAAATTCTTTGTCATTCCCACAGACAGGACAGAGATAAAGATCAGTGTGTTGCATAGACTGCCCCTAATTTCTTTTTCACCATGTGGGAACCCTTCAGTTCCAAAAGAATTAATACATTTGAACTCCCTCTTTTGTGGCCTCAGCTTAAAATATAATTTTGTCCCATCTGTCCTTTGGCCTCAGCACACAACCCAAGCAGCCTTTCATTTTCACGTGCCAGGTCTGGATCTCATGGTCCTTCTCTGAAAACCAATGTAAGAAATCCCCTTTTCTTAAACCAAGTGATAATTCACATGTATACCTCTGTCTACTTCTTTTCTATATGCTTTTTATATTGGCTGATGTAACGGTTTACGTAATTTCTCGAAGATAGTCAATAAACGTCGGTACATGGTCTTTATTTAATAATGTGAGAATACAAATACAGAGGAAATAAGGTAGCAGAAGAACAAACAACTAAGACGAAGGCCAAAGATGGACTGACTCTCAAAGTATATACTTGGCCCCAACTCTCTAGAATTGGAAGTTCCAGCGATTGGCTGATTGACCATCATGGGAACGGACCGCTTCTCACGACTAACCTTAGTCCCAAAAGTGCCCCCCTGGACCGCTCTTGTTGACACATAAATGGCCCGGAAAAGCCTTCTCGAACTTTTATCCAAAATACTTTACACACACTCGATTTTCATTTATATTTCAGCCAGTGAAGTCAGGTGATTTCTCAGCAATGCTTCCCCATTAAATATAAATAATGATAATTAATAATCGCAGTTAGTTATTGTAATTAGTTACAGATGGAAAATTCAATTGGCATTATTTTCAAATTTTATATCAGTTCGATTTTATTAGTTACTAAAAATTATTGATTTAGTTAGTGATTATATGAAAATTTATCACCTACTATTTAAATTTAGTAGCATTGATATTTTAATTAATGGTAATGGTTATTAAATTTACATAACTGGGAATATTTATATTTTAGCCAATAATACTTGATGTTTTTCAAAAGTTCTTCTCATTAATTAAAATTAATAATTATCGTTATGTCTAATCAATTGAGTTTTCGTACACTAATTATTTTTATTTAATACAAATAATAGTTAATGTATAACTATTCACTTACTTTGCTTCCGTTCTTATCAGTTCTAACTTTTATATTAATTGCATCCCTGTCAATTAGTTAGCATTTATAAATTAATTTATAAATCCTTATAATTTAAAATCCATTCTTTAAAGTTTGTTATCGTTTATATTTTCATTATTTGTATTTTATGTAAGTTTAACATTTATATTTTAGCCAAGAAACTTTGATGTTTTCTATGCACCCGGAAATGCTAGCTCAGTGCCTATGGACAGAATGTCTGGAGGACAATGAAGCTTTGCATATTGAAGGACTACAAAGGATTTCAACACTTAAGGAGTCAGAAAAATTAGTTTTTGATCCAGGGGTACCTCCTTATCTTGTGGTAACTATGATTTCCATGTTTGCTCAGAAAAGTGCCGATAAAATTATCTACTCAGAAATCATTGAATAATTGATTGAAATTTGTTTTGTCATCTTTACCATAAATACCTTTCTTTTTGACCTTTTGACCTTTCTTTAGAGCTTTCAAGCTCCTATCTGCAGAAATGTGGAATCTTGTATTTTTTGCTAGAGGAAAGATCACAGATGCGTGTTTATTCGTTGTTTTTTTCCCAGGGGTGATCGTATCGACCCAGTTGTCCTAGAATATCCTAAGACGGCTCATTTGAAGGGAAATTAAAAGTTCTAGTGCCCTTTCTAAACGACCGAAAATATTGGTGGGCAACTATACCCCCTCCCCTGCTCATTTCCCCCGAAATCTTCCAATAAAAATTTTGAGATAGCCATTTTGTTCATCATAGTTGAAAGACACAATAACTATGCCTTTGGATGTGACATGACCCCCCCCCCAGTCTCAGGGAAATTTGCCTATTGTTTAGGCATAGTATTTGTTATTGGAAATTATGTATACATTTACAGTTGGGGGGGGGCGAACTTTCTGCTGAGGGTTTTTACAGGGGTGAATTTTTCATGGGAAGGGAAGTTTCCAAGGGTTGAACTTGTCAGGGGAAATTTGCCAGAATTCCTATGCAAAATTCTTTTTATATGTCTTTCTTTCTATTTTCCGTCTCAATTTTACGCGTGGAGTTGTTAAGGTTAATTTTCCGGGGTAAAGTTTTCACCGGATTTGAATTGTCTAGAGCATGGGTTGGCAACCTACGGGCCGCAGGTCGCATGCGCTCCGCGAAGCGTATTGGTGTGGCCCGCAAGACCCTCGCCGCAACACACCTGACGGACCATTTTACTCACTATTACTCTAATATACTGTTTATATTACTCTAGCAATATTACTATAGCATACTGCCATATAGCATTCTCGAAAAATCCATAAGCCGCATCCAATTGTTTTGGCATGTTAAAATTTTTTTTTTGAACAAACCTTTCTCAAAGTTTGGGAAATACAGCCAAAAAAATACTTGTCTTTTGATTGATTTCTTTGTTTATTATTTTTTAGTTCAGTAAAATTTAGCGCTTGGAGTATCAAATCAAAGCCAAATTATCTGGTCATGTTATGTGGTCATCATGTGGCGAAACATTCAGAGGTTAAATCAGGGTTGATTTTGCAGATGGGTGGCATCTAGTATATAGTAGGACGGGAAAATATGGTACACATTGGGGCATTTCCCAGCATGTACCAGATGAAACCCATCTACAAAACCGAGGGTAACTTTTTTTTTCAAAAGGGTTTAAATACATCCAAGTTGTCAAAGGAGCATAAATGTAATATCTCAGGAACAAAATAGGTATTAAGTTTCCACTTTCATGGAAACTAGAGAGGGAGTAAAACTAAATCAAAAGGTACAATACATATCCAGATTATCAGAAAGGTGTATGTGCAGTATCCCAGGAAAAAAGGGGGTACGTTGGAACTTCCAGAGCATATTATTGGGAATGTTGAACTAAATCAAAAGAATCTATGTCCGTCCAATTTTGTCATAATGCCATATTAAGGCATCTTAGGAATGGATAAAGGTATTAAGTTGAAACTTAGGCACCTCTCGAGTGGAATTTATAACTAAATATCAATTTTGAAACAGTCTATCTGCCATATATATGGGATGGCTAAGGATATTATAGCGAAACTATCAAGGGGTATTGCCAAGTATATTGAACAAAATCAATCTGTACTCTATGCATGCAGGTTGTCAAAAGGCCATATGAACAATATCTGAAAAACAGCTGAAAGCGATAAGTTGAACCTCTGAGGGCTGCTACAACTACTACTTATGTAATAAGTACTACTGCTATTTTGACTTTTTCAGACTTTGACTGATTTTGACTGTTTGAATTTGTGACTACTTGCAACTGTAAATACTTGTGAATGTGACTGATTGCAACTGCGACCCCAACTTATTGTAACTACAATTACCAGTGCATATGACTTTGCATCAACTACTTTGGTATAGAAAACAACAAGACAATCCCTCAAAACTGGAGCAATGCCAAAAAGACAGGGGTAGACTGGCTGGTAGGTTTTTGAGCTTGAAATCGACAACTGTTACTACCCAAGCCTGAACCCACAAGATTGGGGCATGCAGCAAGCTTTAACAGAGTCAACATGGAACAGTTCTTCTCAAACCCAAAGTCAGTTCTAGAAAAAGCTTCATCTTAATGCAAGTGATGTATACAACTGTGACGAAAATTCTGTGACCACACTTCATGTTCCTCCAAAAGTGTTTAGGGAGAGGGGTCAGATGATATTGTGCAAGGCAACATCACCAGAGAGAGTTGTCCTTGTGACCATGGTCGGGACTGTTTCTTCAAGCAGCCAATATTTATCACCTTAATTTATATTTCCAAGGGAACTTTTTCAGCCTCATCTACTAACTGGTGTTCCAACAAATTTAGCAGAGGGAATTTCTTCATCCAGTTGGATCAGTCAAGATCTATTTTTGAAGCATATTCATCACTTCAAGGATATATTCACATTGTTTATTTTCTAAATTCCAAGGAAGCATTAGAAGAAGCTGGTTTAAATTTTGTTTGGCAAAATACTAAAATGAAAAGTGCATTTCCCTGGGGAAGGGGATTTCTCCGTGAAGGTGGTGCCGGATTTCCTACCATTATTTAAAACACGATCAGAAACTAAGTAAAAAAAACAAGTTTTCTCAACTGAAAGTAAGGTGCAACATCGAAACTTAAAACGAACAGAAATTATTACGTATATGAAAGGGGTTACTCCTTCCTTAACACCTCGCTCTTTACGCTAAAATTTGAATTTTGTCCCAATTCTTTAAGAACGACTCCTGATACACAAAGACCGTTTAATTAGAACATTAAGAAGTTTTTTTTTAAATTAATCAAAAACTTTAGCGTAAAGAGTGAGGTATTGAGGAGGGGGGCATACCCCTTCATATAGGTAATAATTTCCGTTCGGTTTAAGTTTTAATGTTGCTCCTTACTTTCAATTTGGAAAACTTGTTTTTTTTTATTTAATTTCCCCAGGAAATATACTTCTGCTATACTCTTGGGACACATGTTCTGAATGGGTTTGAATCAGTTCACTTATAGAGAGCAGGGTTTGTTCCCCTACGTCTAAGCACTATGCTATCTAAGATGTCTAGATGATGTCTATGCAGAACGTCTAGAAAATCTTCTTCTTTGGTCCTCAAGATTAAAGACATCCTGAATGATCAATTTAGGCACGAATCCCAAAACTTTTGACCTCTTTCGACCCTTTTCTATCCCCCACGTGCTCAATGTCTGAGCACATTGAGGATAACACTGGATAGCAGTTGCTTCTGGTATCCAGATGTGCAGTCAATATGACCTTCTTCGCTATCTTGAAATTTTGGCACTAGGGTTGGTATCTAAGGAAAATTCTATTCATGAACAGTATACTCAAAAATTACAAGATATATTTCACTGGTTATGTAATATCTTTTAGATTTTTCCCACAAGTGAATCTTGATTTTCTTTTTGAACATTAAGATTTTCGGCTAGCGATTCTTGGGGGATTTCTAAGTTCTCAGTGGCCACCTTTAAACATAAAAACACACCCAGGGGGGGGGGGGGGGTGGTTAAATACTCCTGAATTTTTGGACACTTTGAAATTAAATTTTATGAAACATCTCGGTGTATGTGTCTTCTGCACTCCCTCTCCACTTTAATTAAACCACTGCCACAGTAGATAAGATAAGATTTATTCTTCATTAGATACACATATAATATTACATGTTATTATCCCCCCAAAGGCTCATTGGCCTGTACAAAGGGGGAAGACAAATGAGTTGCTTACTCAGAGATGAAAAGCAAAAGAAAATTTAAAATAATCTTTTACTCACATACGAAATAGAAGAAAAGAAAATATAGATAAAATGAAAACTATAGAAAAAATAGGAAAAATTAACTAAATTAATTAGTTAGATAAATAGACTAAAAAAAAATGAAAATAAAAAACATAAATAAAAATAACTTCGACGAAGCCAAAGAATTTTTAACAATTATTTTAAACAAACCGAATGAGTGGTACCCTCGAGCTGATTCAGGCAACTTATTCCAAACAATATGACACGCCATTAGAGGATTAAAATCTGACCTTATGCAAGGAACTGAAAAAGGATTTTCAAAATTGATCCAGGAAAAGTATGTCTAAGTTTCCTTAAAATACCGAGACTCCTGCATATCTTCATTTTAATAAAATCAATGTGACGTTTAAAAGAGAGGTTTTCATCAACAAAAATGTCCAGAAAGCGAAAATATCGGTCTTTAGATCTATGAGTTATTCCATTTGGCCGTTTAATATCTGATAACTGTGGATAAACCTGAGAAACACGCGAAAAAATAATAAAACTGGACTTAGAAAAATTTAGGGTAAGATAATTAGCATCAAGCCACAAAATCACCCTCTTAAACAAATTTTACAAATTTAATCAAAGCTCGGAATCGCAGTTTTCCAAAGTGACAAGTGTGCTGACATCAGCAAGACAAACAAGGACATCAGAAGAAGACGAACTATAGTTGTCACTATGGGCAAAGGAAGGCTTAGGATGACAAAGTCTACAGCAATTAATAAGTTTCTGCTTTTTGCAACATAATAAAGATCATTTACATAAATCAAAAATAGCACAGGCCCTAAAACTGATCCCTGGGGGACACCAAAATTCACTTGCGAGGGTGACCAGAAAAGTGGATCAACAGAAATTAACCTATCCTTCAAATAAGACTGAAACCAAAAAAAATACATTTCCCCTTTAGGCAAAATAAGACATCTTCGATAGAAGAATTTCATGGGTTAAGGAATTGAAAGCCTTACGAATATCCAGGAATACAGCAGCCGGAATCAATCCCAAATCTAACGCAGAATGAACCAAATTCAAAAGGGTCATACAGGCATGTTCAGTGGAGTGCTTCATTCGGAAACCAGATTGAAAATCATGAAGAAAATTTTTAGATTTTAAGAAAGTAAGGAGACGAGAAAACATAGCCTTTTCAAATATTTTACTAAATACTGATAAAATTGAAATTAGTCGATAATTTGCCGGATCATTTCTTGGTCCACCTTTATACAAAATAATAATCCGAGCACACTTGAGAGCATCCGGAAAAACACGACATTCAAATGAAAGATTAACAAGTTTTGTCAGAGGCAATATTATTGAAGGAAGAATAGATTTAACTACCTTAGTAGGGATAGAATCTGGCCAAGATGAGGACGAGTTTTTCAAGCCATTAACAATTTTAGTAATTTTACTTACTGTTACTGGCTCTAGAAACATAGACTTAACACAAGATGGCAAATTACTAAATAATTTAGTAATTATATAATAGAGGAGCATATTTAATAAATAATTACAGAAATAGTTCCTTAAAATTCACCGTGAAGAAACCCAAGGGGTGCAGGGCCGGATAAAGGGCGATTGGAGCCATTGGGTCCAATTGGGACCTGCGTCTGAAAGGGCCCCGCGCTGCCATCAAAATAAACACTATTTTTTCGAAATTTGAATAATCTTAATCATTCCTGTAAGTGTTTCTCCTGGAGATAGATCATTCTTCCAGGCTTAAATTAATACAAACCTAGCTGATATCAAAAATGACTCAAGATTAGATTAAATGGTTCACAAGTTAGACGATAGAAATTGAAGACGTAAGGAAATTGGATTTTCAGACAGTTTTAGAAGAAGTTACAGAACAAAAACTTAGAAATATGTAAATTCATGTATTTATATTCGGTGACGGAAATTTATATTCAATAAATGTTTTTGTATTTTGTAAACAAGAAATAATTGTTATTTATTTATGCATGTATGTATATTTAATTTTTTTCTTGAAAACGGCTTCATATTTTTGGGAGAAAATAGGCATCTTGGGATTTTCTGGTTTGAAAAAAAACACGATCTAGACAGGTCACAAGTTTTCTAAAACACATTAAGAGCCTCCATTTCAGAAAAAAATATGAGTGACGTCATATTTGTGAGCAAAATTAAAAGCACGAATACGTCATTTCCGCCTCAGGAGTGGTTCTATCGTTTTTAGTACCTTTGACGTATGTAAAAATACACAAAAACATAGCTGAGTATAAAATACCAAATATAATGAATTTTTTCTTTCAAAAGGCATTTTCAGCAGCTTCTAGACAAAGGGTATTGAAAAAATATTCGAAGCAAAGATAAACAATGATGAAGAAAAAAAATATGCGGTTAGAATACTTGTGAAAACGACAAATGCAATGAGTCAAAACTGAAAGTTGAGTACAAAGAAATATACGGTTAAACGATAAGCGACAGAGAAAATTAAAACAAAATATTTGCTTAATGAAGAAATATCTAATGTAATGATAAACAAAACTGAGAAACAAAGAAATATCCTTTTTTTTTTTTTTTTTTTTTTATACTATTGTTTCGTTTTATATATATATATATATATATATATATATATATATATATATATATATATATATATATATATATATATATATATATATATATATATATATATATATATATATCATATAAAATTTTACGAAAATATTTAATATGTAGAAAGGACCCCGCAAAAAATTATAATCGGGCCCAACCCCTAATCGATCCGGCTGTGAAGGGGTTTTGATTTAGACCATATAAGAGAACACTCATTTTATGCAATAAGGCCCGTGAAAAATTAATAAATACAAAAACAATACATAGAAGGTCATGGCCTTTAGTACAAGCAGCGCTAAAGTGTTGCCTATGATTACTGTCGAACTATGTATTTGAGGTTATAAGGACACATACAGGAGGGTAAGGGGATAGATTGCACTGCTTTTCAAGCCAGTGGAATATCAAACAAACATAAAACTTGTCTATGATAAATTTGGTTACAGAAACAAGTAGTAACATTGCATGTTGTCAATGAAAAAATCATGAAAACTCATTAGAGAAAATTCGTTTGAAAAAGAAATCTGCATAGGAATTGGTACTGAGATCTACAAATATCTTGAATCAGGTATTTATGAGACGAGAATGTCATACACTTTAGACCTTGAATCCTCCAGATTCAGGAAGAGCACACAGGACATCTGCGAAACTACCAGACATTCCTGAGCGGAACTATAGCCGAGACTCCTCCCCACTGTCCCTGAAGAGACTCCACGCTTCTAAGGCCCTGCCTATTCTTCCGACGAAAAGTACGTCTTGATCGACCTGATCAAGACTGCCAAGACTTGATCAAGACTTGAGGACTGCCATGTAACTCCTAAAGAAATAAACTCTGGAAACTGAGAATTTTATACAGTCATATATTTTGAAGCCACAAGGTAGTACACAACGGTATTTCCTTATCTGGTGATAAGTATATTTACAATAGTTGTACAAACTATAATCCCATGCAGTATTTACCATGGGGAGATCTTGAGTAAATGGTAAAATTAGGCTCCCAATCAGTAGAACTCAGTACTAGATTCATTTTAACAATACGTTTTTAATTTGTATGAATTGCTATTTTCAATTATTTTACTAATATTTTATATTTGTTTTCATCTACATCATTGTTTATACTTATTGATTCTTTATTACTACCAACAATTCACTGCTTAACCAAGCTGTCTGAGGACAATAATGTTACAATTGCTCCTCTTCTGTCACGATATGTTCACAGTCTTCTTCCTTGTACCCTCCCAACAAGATCCAATTTTCCTCAAATTGTTTCTTTCAACCAATTCCCAATACATTCAGGGACGACCCAATTTTTATTTGGCCCTAGATGGTTTGCTAAACAGGAAGTTTGGCAATTTATCATCCTTCATCTGCAGAACATGAACTAGCCACCTCAACGTTTTTTTTCTTTACAGCCCTATAAAGCGGGAGAGAACCACATTTTTCGTGCAGCTTACTTCTTGACATAGGGTCAGTCAGACGATACAGAAAAGATTCCGCAGACAATTCTTCTGGAAAACAACAAAAAATCCTCGTTTGGCTTTTGGGGTGCTCACTTATCAGAACCATGCTTGACTGCTACTGTAGTCACAGTAGCACCATGCTACTGTAGTCACTGTAGCTCCTGATCATCCTGGTTTTAATATATATTATAACTAAGATACACACAAAGGAATTTTCTTAAGCATAGAGGGCATAGAGCATAGAGCTATTTTTCGTTGAAAACGCCGATTAAGGTATTTTTGCAAAATCTAAGGGAGAGGCAGTAAAATCAATGGGGGAGGGATGGGTTCCTACGAGCCAGAAAAAAAAAGAAATTCAGAGCAGAAATTGGTCTATAACCATTGGAGTTTAAGCCATCTTTCATTTTCCATGCAGTATTCTTCTTTTTTTTTCGCCACGTCATATCAAAGTAGTGATCCGAAGCAGAAACTTGAGAGGCTGCTTACTCTATCTCAAATTGACCTTTCAGGTAACTTCCAGCAGGGTGAAAATAGATTTGGTGGCAACAAGGCCAAAATTTTTTCACTTTGGTCCCTGGTATCCCCGTAGTTCCCCTCACAATAAGATTGGGTGAGATTGGGAGTAACCATTTATCTCAGTGGTTGAAAGGCGTATAAATGTGAATGCAAGAGAAATATAACCGAGACAGTTTCAGCATCAATATTGTCAAATTAATAAAAATGGAAAAATAAGCATCCCTCCCAAGGCTCATGCCCATGGTCGACTTTTGTTGATTTTTACTGGAGTGTGTCAACATCAAATGGCTCGAAAGAGAGAATAGAAGATCAAGAAACAACCCTGACATAGCAAATCATTTAAATGAACGAAATGTTGTTAATATGCCTCCTGAATCCGAACTTTGACTCTTGAATCTGAATCTACCTTCCCGGTACCGCAAACGATAAATAAAAGTTCAAATAGGGATAAAATCCTTTTAATAGACAGTGATGTAATAGAAATTCACAAAAATACCAGATATTTCGGTCACATATACAGTGACCGTCATCAGTAGTAAAACTAATATTACTGATGACGGTCACTGTATATGTGACCGAAATATCTGGTATTTTTGTGAATTTCTATTACATCACTGTCTATTAAAAGGATTTTATCCCTATTTGAACTTTTATTTATCGTCATGGAAAGGCAGTGTGGTCTCCGAAATTATCTACGGTACCGCAAAATGCAATAATGCAAGGGCATTCCAAAAATGCGTGAAATTTTTGTCAGCAAGGTAATGGCAACCATTTTCTATGACTGTGAAGGAGTTGTACTTGTTGACTTTTTAGAAGGTTAAAGGAACCTATAAATTACCCAAAAAATAGTCCAAAACGATGGAAGCATCACCTAGAGAAGTGGCTTGACAATGAAGGAGGTTATGTTGGAAAATCCATTGTGATAATGAATGTTGTAAATCCATAGTGTAATGAAAGATCCATTGTAATAGAAAAATCAAGAAACACTTACAAAAATTCTGCTTATTTTTTTTTTAAACCCTTGTACTATCAGAAATGTGAACCATCTTTGTATGGAACTAGCTGAGTATTGCTGCAAAACATGAAGTTTACAACAAAAATTTTATTATCCATACTTTAAAAACCAATACATGTTTAGGCACTGAGAAAAGGAATGTAGTATGGAAGTAGCTGAGTATTCCAACATTGGAACCGACATTGCTTTGGGCTTAACGTAATAAATAGGTTTAATGCCATGCCGAACAGGCAAAAAAAAACATACGCTCTTCTATACTATTAAATAAAAAAAACAGGTTTTTTTTTAACTGAAAGTAAGGAGCGATATTAAAACTTAAAACGAACAGAAACTATTCCGTATATGAAAGGGGCTATCCCCTCCTCATTGCCTCGCTCTTTACGCTAAAGTTAGACTCTTTCTAACAGCTCTATTTTTTAAAACAATAAAAAGCGTTGGTGTAAAGAGCGGGGTGTCGAGGCGGGGACAGTCACTTTCATACACGAAATAATTTTTGTTTGTTTTAATTTTTAATGTTGCTCCTTACTTTCAGTAAAAAAAAAAATGTTTTTTCTTATTTAATTTCTGAACGTTTTTGAATTAATGCAGCTTTGATTTTGGCTCACCGTACATGAATAATTTAGACTGAAATTTACATAATAATTTTATGGCTTTCTCGAAATTTTGTTCTAATGTAACTTACGAATTAACTTACGTAACGAGCTACTATATTTGTATGTTTTTATTACGTATATTAGGGAGTTTACCCCTGGTCAATACCTCGCTCTTTACGCTAAAGTTAGAATTTTGTTCAAAACACAAACCCGTGAATCACAAAGGCCGGTTAATTAGAATCGATAGCTCTTTTGAAAGTACTAAAAAACTTTAGCGTAAAGGGCGAGGTATTGACTAGGGGGTGAACCCCCTCATATACGTAATAATTTATGTTTGTTTTAAGTTTTAGTGCTGCTCCTTACTATCAGTTGAAAAAACAGGCTTTTTTATTTAATTTCTGATCGTTTTTTAAATAATGCTGGGAAATCCGGCGCCCCCTTCATAGAAATGTCCCTTCCCCAAGGAAACATCCTCCTTGGAAAGATCCTCCTCCTTAAACCCCTCGTCAGACCCCCCCCCCCCACCCCCAACCAGGAAAAAAATCCCTCTTGAAACGTCTGTATGCTTCACATTAACCAATACTATATGTAAACAATGGGCAAAGTTCATAACTTGCAGCCCTTCCCCCGGGAACTGTGGGGGATCAAGTCATTCTCAAAGACATATTTATTCGATTTTCGACTATTCTGAACAAAATGGCTATCTCAAAATTTTGATTGGGTGACTACGGGAAAAAATGAGCGTGGGAGGGGGCCAAGTTGTCTTCCAATTTTTTGGGTCACTTAAAAAAGGTCACTAGAACTTGTAATTTCCGTTCAAATTAGCCCTCTAATGATATTCTAGGATTACTGGATTGATACGATTACCCCTGGGGAAATAAAAAAAAAAAAAAAAAAAAAAAAAACACGCATCCGTGATCTTTCTTCTGCCAAAAAATACAAAACTCCGCATTTTTGCAGATAGGAGCTTGAAACTTCTATGGTAGGGTTCTCTGATACGCTGAATCTGATGATGTGATTTTCATTAAAGTTCAATGACTTTTTGGGGTGTTTCCCGTTTTTTCGAAAATAAGGCAAATTTTCTCAGGCGCGTAACTTCTCATAGGTAAAACTAAAATTAATGATACTTATATATTTAAAATCAGCATTAAAATATGATTCTATTGTTGTATCTATTGGTATCGAAATTTTGGTTTTTAGAGTTTCGGTTTCTATTGAGCCGGGTCGCTCCTTACTTACAGCTCGTTACCATGAACTATTTGATAAAAATGAACTGCACACTAAAAAATAATCATTAGGATTTTTATCGCGTATTGATTTCCTTGGTGTTCTAGAAGTAAATATTTTTCTAAAGAAGATTTTCAAAACATGAGCAAAATTTTCGCATCTTTAACTTATTTCTCCCCCCCCCCTCCTTCTTAAGCACCAAAATACTTTGTATATACAGGTGTAGAACAGCAATAAACAAAAATAAGCTGGAATGTAACCTCACAATTAAAAAAAATATCACAGAAAAAGAATGCAAATAGGTTTTTAGTCCTATGATTTCTCTGTAGGCTATACATTACGAATAGTGTTATCCTGTCAATAAAGTAGTAAAAATAAGTAAATAATTTGAATAAATAAACATAATAATAAGTATTCCTTCTCTTAATATACACTTTGAGTGGCTCCAGAACTATATGCCTACACTTCTCCAACCCCTAAGTGGCTAGGAGTTAGGGTATAGATTTTGTGATATACTAGAATGTAGTTGCAAACCATGAAACTGAATGACCTCCGTTATTTTTTGAATAAGAATTGACAAGTTTAAAAAACAAGTGCATCACATTTAAAACAATAGGGAATTATCAGAAAAACGATCATATAGAAGGGACAAAACCATGCCTGAAAAACAATTTAGAGTCTAGCGATCTACTGACGTACGACTCTGTTAATGTAATTTAATCTATTGGTATTTTCCAGGACAATAATTGCGTAACTCACTAAGGGGGCTTGGAGGGGGATTATACGGAAGGTGTTCTTTTAAAGCTTCAGTAAAGTATGTTGAGATCATAATTATTAGAATAATACCGTTTTAGGCTTCCAAGCTTTTCAACTTGAGAAGTGACACCAAAAGTGTTGTTTTTAGTGCTGCATCGCACTTACCAATATTAGAATTTATAAAAAGCACGTAAATTTGCGCAATAGCTTTAAAATGAGCTATTAAACATCTGTCTACGATGTTCTGGTAGCCTGCTAGATCCACTTTCTGGGAAAGTGGCACAAAAAGTGCCACTTTCAATGCCATATGGCACTTGATGACGATGAAATTTATAAAAAGTATGTAAATATGACATATAGCTTTCAAAAGAGCCTTTAAACATCTCTCTCTGAAGATCTGGTAGCCCGCTAGCCATAAAAAAAAGGTTTTTACAATTCCAGATACAGATTTCATAGTTAATCAATCACAGGTTGCGTCCATGATCTGACGGTTGAAAAAGAAGAAGTCGGCTGGCATTGACCGTGTATCCGCCCATCACCTTAGCCATTGCAGCCCAACTTTCATGGGACACCAAACTCTTCTCTTTCAGATGATCTTCACTGCTGAACTCTTACCATCAGCATTCAGTACTGGGTCGCTTAGGCCAGTCCTGAAGAAAGTAAAAAGTACTTCGGAATGTGCTTCGTTCAGACCGATCACAGTAGCACCAACGCTTTGCAAAATCTTCGAACTTTTGGTCATTGATGAAATCCAGGAGAAACGCTGGACTCCCCCTTCCCAGTTTAGGTTCCAGAGGGGTCTTGGTTGCGGCAACGCCATTTCTGCTTTGGCTTCAGTATTGATTGACGCTGATGAATCAAAAGAGTCCATTGTTATAGGTCTACATGACGTCTGCCGTGCTTACGACTCACTTCTCCATGACCAACTCATTCTGGATATGGAAAAGAGAAGTGTACAGAAGGACATCCTACTACCCATTAAAGATATGTACGACCACCTATAGGCTAAACTCCTATTTCCTGGCCATGGTTGAACCCTCACTAATTCTACACCAGACGTGATGCTGTCCTACAGAGGGAATCATGTTGTCACCGTAAAAAAGGGTGATCGGCAAGGACCAATCACATTTCCTTGTCCTTTTAATACCTGTATTATTGAACCACAGTCTACTATCGAGACAACATGCATAGCTCGTGGCATAGACGTTACAATAATAGCTTACGCTGATGACATTCTGAGCCCCAGCCGCAAAGTGGCAGGTACAGAAACCATCTTCTCCACACTACAATCAAATTACAGTCGCATTGGCCTTGAATTTAACCCGCAGAAGTCGGATATTCTTCTGTTCAACTGGCGCCAAGAAGAGGTCTCGTCTCTGAGGCTGGGAGAACTGTCTGTAGCCTCTGTGTTGAAAATTATTTACCTGTGCTTACCAATTGGAAAGGATTTCAAAACCACCCACTCCCTTCTTATTGATTATCTTCGTAAACAGCTGGCTTTTGCTTACAGTAGAGTAGTATCATCCAAAATCTATTTCAACCGTTTAAATTTGGCTCAACTTTATAGTACTGCATCTCTTTCCCATTTCCTGTATCTAAACTCGTTTTGGAGAATTTTTCCCGAGCCAGAGAAAAGAAAGCTCAGATCCACGTTTTTTAAGTATGCGAAGTTCCCGCGGCTCCCGCCGTGGACAAGAAATTCGCACCTTGTTAAAAATTTTAAAATTGCGGATCCAACGGCAGCTATAATTAAACAAATTAAACGGTACAACGAGAAAGTTTCTTCCCACCCTTGGTACCGTTTGCTAAGGCAGTAAATGTCCATTTAATTTTGTTTGCACATCTCTTGTCATATTTAGTCTTTTTGCCGTCTCTTGTCATATTTAGACTAGTTGATTGAGTCCGTGGATTATGAATTGAAGGTATCAAGTATTTTGCTGTAGGTTAGGTTAGTTGAATTGAAGTTTTCAATCATATTGCTTATGTTTCTTCAGTACTTGGGAGTTTAAAAAGTAAAATTTCTTATGTACCTGCAGTGCAGTGTATAATTGAGTTTTTGTTTCTCGTCTTTGTAATTTGTTCAATTATGTGTAATGTGTTGTAATTTGTTTTTTGTGTGTGTTTTTTTTTTTAGTGATACTCCGTCTTTCTTACCTTTTTTTGACGGGTAATAAATAAATAAATAAAAATCACCATATATTTCCTTTCGCAATAAACTTTTACTTTAGGATAAACCGAAATAGTTGTTACCCTTCCTGAATCAGTGCCAGATGACAATTTTTTCACTAAGCAGTTTTTTTTCAAAACGTGTTTTTAAACTTTCGTCTACTATGGGCTGTGGCTCGCTCTTTACTACATTGCGCCTAGTGCTGCAACCGTGATGAACGCCTGCGATTTTCTATACAAATGTGAATAAGTTTGTTTATGAAAAATGAAATCAGTTGGTATTTTTTCCTTAGAACGATGATCACGAGTGTGTGCTTACTCTTTTTTTGTCAATTAAATAAAAACATATTTTTTTCAACTCAAATTAAGGAGAAATATTAAAAAATAAAATGAGTATGAAAAAATATTGTACAAGGGGGGGGGGGAGGATACCTCCTTAATAACCCCTCGTGAGGACTATCTCCTTATTAATTCCTAGCCCCTCTTGTCTCATTAAAGGCTGTAATGCTTTACAAAAGCTTCTTCTTCCTATTGTGGGACCCTTGTGTTTTTGAATTTGTTCTTAAGAAATTTGGACAAAAAAACAAACTTTAGTGTTAAGAACAAAGGATTGATGAGGGGTAGAACCATTCATACATGGAATTTTTTTTTGTTTTAAGTTTTAATGTTGTTCCTTAGTTTCAGTTGAAAAAGCTCGTTTTTCTAAATTTGATTTCTGATTGTTTTTAAAATCTGCCCCCCTTCTTTAAAAATTCTTTCCTCCAAACTTTTTACCCCGCTTGGAGAATTTTTCCGTAAAATTCCCTCCATGGGAAATTATCCCGTTGAAAATTGCTTTTTTTTTCAGAAAATCCCCCCTTCCAAGGAAAATTACCCCCAAAAATCTCTCCCTGCTTAAATTTTTTCTCGGCGAATTCGCCTGAAACACTCTCTTCTGATGTAAAATTGAGCAGCCAAATAAAATCGAAGACAAATAAAAATAATGTAAGTAAATTAATTTTGGAATATTACCCGGTGCAAAATCTCCCCTGGAAGATCCCCCCACCCCCCAAAAATCCTTTTTTTCACGAAACATTCTTCTGATGAAGATCCCCCCCCCCCAAGAAATTTTCCTCGAAAAACTACTTTGTATTTTCCAATAACAAATACTATATTTAATTAGTTGGTAAATTGCATAGCTTCCTTACAGCCTTTTCCTCCGAGGCTTTGGGGGGTCATGCCATTCCCTGAGGCATATTTATTGGACCTTTAAACTATACAGAATCAAAAAGCTATCTAAAAAAAAATTCAGGTGTCTTTGGGGGAAAAAGGGCGTGGGAGGGGGTCTAGTTGGCCTCCAATCTTTTTGATCATACAAAAAGGGACTATAACTATTAATTTCCATCCAAATGAGCCTTCTTTTCATCTTCTAGGACCATTGAATCTATACAATCACAACAAAAAAAAGAAAAAAAAACACTTAAAAACAAACAAAACAAGCAAAAAAACAACAACAAATAAATAAACACACATCCGTGATCTTCCTTTTGACAAAAAACACAAAATTTCACATTTTTGTAGGTAGAACCTTGAAACCTCAATAGTAGGGTTCTCTGGCACTCCGAATTCGATGGTGTGGTTTGTATAAAAATCACTTACCCTTTTTGGGCTTTTCCCTCTTTTTTGCAAACAAAGCAAATTTTCTCAGACTATTAGGTTTTGATGGGTGGCACTACTACTAAATAAATTTATATATTTGAAATCGGCATACAAATTTCATTCTTTTGATTTATTTATTGTTGTTAAAATTACTAATGGGCCAAGTCACCGCTTACTTACAGTTCATTACCACAGATTGTTTAATCTGTGATTTTATTATTTTACTGAGGTTGCAGTTATCGAACAAATGGGTGTAGAATATTGGACGAGGACTCATTTCGGGATAACTTGAGAATCATAGTGCAATTTTTAAGAAAAAAAAGAAATTGTACCCCAGGAAAATGGTAATTTCCACCTTTTTAGTTGCAAAATAATAGTTTTGGCAAATTCTATAAATGTATCTCTGTTTAAATACTATTTCTATCAGTGTTTATCCACTGTTCCCTCTAAATAAGAATCAAGCAGGTGTATTTTACAAGTAAAGAGAAAAAGAGAGGGTATTATCCCATTTTTGGAGAGAAAAAATAGTGGGACACTATGGGGATTGTAGTTTTTTGTGTCTTGAACAGTTTTTCTATGTTTTCAGTTTTAAAGTTACTCTTTATGGCAATACAATTTGTTTTATTTATTTCATAGATGGAGAAACCCTCAAAGAAATGTGGCTTTCCATTTGAAGAGGAAAATTTGAAAAATAGGGATATTGTAGAAAAACAACTTTTTTAGAAAAATTATGAAACCCAGGAGACGCTGGAAAGGAAAGGATTTTACAAAAAGACATATTGATATTACCCCTTGGTATTTACTTAATGCGATAGCCTACTACTATAAAATGGTAAATACTCCTTGATGTGTTCTATGGCTACCTGAAATATTTTCAAACACAAATCAAAGCTTAACATAAAAGTAAAGAAATGGAGAGACACTGTTAGACACTGTTACTATTGCCCGGTAATTACCACTTGACGTATTTAAATACCTATAAAATGCATATAAAAAGTAAATTTAAGCAAGCAAAACTACTTGGGGTGATTTTTTTTATTATTATATAAGAAAAGGAATAGTTATTTTTTAGGTTCTTACGATCTTTTATATAACTGGCTATTTAACGTCTTATGAAAAATAGAAAAGTTTCGAAAGCCAATTTCATTCATGCGTATTTTGGAGAGAAAAAATAGTGGGACGCTAAGGGGATGGTAGTTCTTCTATGTGTTGAATATTTTTGCAATTTTTCAGTTTTAAAGTCGATCTATATGTTCTTATTAAAAACCTTAGTTTTTATATATTTAGTAGATAAAGAACCCCTCATAGAAATTTAGTCTTTAATTTGGGGAAAAAAATCCGAAAAATATTGTATATAAATTATTTCTTTGGAAAAATCATGAAAATTAAGGGAAGCTGGGATGAAGATAATTTTCAAACAGTTCGTGGTAACGAACTGTAAGTAAGGAGCGACCCGGCTCAATAGTAACCGATACTCCAAAAAACAGGATGTTGATACCAATAGATACATCAAAACAATCAGATTTTAATGCTGATTTCAAATATATAATTTTTATCAAGTTTAGTTCTACCCATCAAAAGTAACGCGCCTGAGAAAATTTGCCTAAATTTCGAAAAAAAGGCGAAAGACCCCCTAAAAGCTATAGAATCTTCACTGAATGAAAATCACACTATCAGATTCAGTATATCAGAGAACCCTACTGTAGAGGTGTCAAGCTCCACTCTGCAAAAATATGGAATTTTGCTTTTTTTGCCAGAAGAAAGATCACGGATGTGTGTTTATTTTTTTTTTTTTTTTTGCCAGGGGTGATCATATCGACCCAGTGGTCCTAGAATATTGTGGGAGGGCTCATTGGAACGGAAATTAAAAGTTCTAGTGTCCTTTTTAAGTGACAAAAAATGGAGGGCAGCTAGGCCCCCTCCCACGCTCATTTTTTCCCCCAAAGTCACCCGATCAAAATTTTGAGATAGCCATTTTGTTCAGCATGGTCGTTAATATGATAACTATGTCTTTTAGGATGACTTAATCCCCAAAGTCCCTGGGGGGAGGGCTGAGAGTTATGAACTTTACCCAATGTTGTTGGTTATTGGGAAGTATCCAGACGTTGTCAGGGGGGATTTTTTCTGGTCGGGGGAGGATTTTTACACGGAGAAAGTTTTCATGTGGGAAAGGACATTGCTATGAAGGGGGCGCCGGACTTCCCAGAATTATTTAAAAAAAAGATCAGAAATTAAACAAAAAAAAACAAGTTTTTCAACTGAAAGTAAGGAGCAACATTAAAACTTAAAACGAACGGAAAATATCAAACAGTTCGTGGTAACGAACTGTAAGTAAGGAGTGACCCGGCTCAATAGTAACCGAAACTCTAAAAAACGGAATTTTGGTACCAATAGATACATCAAAAGAATCATATTTTAATTCTGATTTCAAATATATAAGTTTCATCAAGTTTAATCTTACCAATCAAAAGTTACGCGCCTGAGAAAATTTGGCTGATTTTCGAAAAAAGGGAGAAAACCCCCCTAAAAGTTATATAACCTTAATGAAATTCACACCATCATATTCAGCGTATCAGAGAACCCTACTGTAGAGGTTTCAAGATCCTATCTACAAAAATCTGGAATTTTGCATTTTTTGCCAGAAGAAAGATCACGGGTGCGTGTTTATTTGTTTTTTTTTCTTTTCGCCAGGGGTAATTGTATTGACCCAGTGGTCCTAGAATATCGTAGGAGGGCTCACTGGAACGGAAATTAAAAGTTCTAGTGCCCTTTTTAAGTGACCAAAAAAAATGAAGGGCAACTAGGCCCCCTCCCACGCTCATTTTTTTCTCAAAGTCACCCAATTAAAATTTTGAGATAGCCATTTTGTTCAGCATAGTCGAAAACTTAATTAATATGTCCTTTACGATGACTTAATCCCCCACAGTTCCCAGGGGAAGGGCTGCAAGTTATAAACTTTGCCCATTGCTTACATATTGTATTGGTTATTGGGAAGTATACAGTCATTTTTAGGAAGGTTTTTCTTTTGGTGGGGGGGGGCTGGAGGAGGGGGTTACACGGGATAATCTTTCCGTGGAGGATGTTTCTTTGGGGTAAGGGACATTTCTATGAAGGGGGCGCCGGATTTCCAAGCATTATTTAAAAAACGGTCATAAATTAAATTTAAAAAAAACAAGTTTTTTCAACTGAAAGTAAGAAGCAACAATAGAACTTAAAAAGAACATAAATTATTACGTATATGAGGGGGTTCTCCCCCAAGTCAATACCTCGCTCTTTACGCTACAGTTTTTTTTAAGTGCTTTCAAAAGAGCTATCTATTCTAATTAAACGGCCTTTGTGCTTCAGGGGTTTGTGGATTAATATTTTTTAAAATTTTAACGTAAAGAGCATGGTATTGACTAAGGGGAGAACCCCATCATATACGTAATAACATATACGTCATAAAAAAAACAATAAAAAAACAAGCGATACGGCTCAATAGTAATCGAAACTTTTAAAAACGGAACTTTGATGTCAATAAATGTATCAAAAGAATGGGCTTATAATGCTGACTCTAAATATATGAATTTTATTAAGTTTAGTATTACTCATCAAAGGCTACGAGCCTGAGAAAATTTATCTGATTTTTTAAAGAGGGGGGAAACATCCCCTGCAAGTGAAAGAATTTCAATGAAAATCACACCGTCAGATTCTGCGTATCAAAAAATCCTATAACATAGGTTTCAAGCTCATGTCTGCAAAAATCTGCAACTTTGTATTTTTTGCCTAGAAGTTCGTTACGTAAGTTAATTTGTAAATTACGTCAGAACCAAATTTAGAGACAGCCATTTAGAAAAAGAAATTAAAAATTTTACTTCAAAGTTTGTTTACTTATTAAATGGCAGTGAGCAAAAATAAAAGTTGTTATAACTAATAAACGATAATAAATTAAATAAAAAAAAAACAAGTTTTTTAAGCTGAAAGTAAGGAGCGACATTAAAACTTAAAACGAACAGAAATTATTCCGTATATGAAAGGGGCTGTCCCCTCCTAAACGCCTCGCTCTTCACGCTAAAGTTTGACTCTGTCTCACAATTTATTTTTTAAAACAATAAAAAACTTTAGCGTAAAGAGCGAGGCATTGAGGTTTACCACAGTAAACGTCAGTTACCACTTGACGAGTTTTATTGCTACCTGAAATGGTTTCAAACACAAATAAAAGCCTAGCATAAATGGCGGGGCCAAAAGAAATAGTAACCCCTGCTAAAAATATTACCCAAATTACCTCGGTAGATACCTAATACATGGTTACTATTGCACATTAATTACCACTTTCTATATTTAAATACCAATAAAATGCATACAAAAAGTAAATATGAGCGAGCAAAATACTTGGCTGACTTTTTTTTTATTATCATAAAAGAAAAGGAACAACTATTTCCAGGTTCTCACGTTCTTTTATATAGTCAGCTACTTAAAGTCTTATGAATTTTAGCCTTAATACCTATTTATTGAACCAAGACGGGTTTAGACAACTTTAATTTTTTTTTTATTGGCGCTGATTTCAACAAAAGATAGAAATAAAATTGTCTACTTTGTTGAGAGCAATCCATAAATTTTAGCAGGAATTGGAAATGTTTTTGAGGTAATAAAAAACTGTGTTTACCCCCCCCCCCACCGCAAAATACCTCCCTAGAAAATATTCCCCCAGGGAAAACACCCCCCGGAAAATACCCCCATCTGTGGAAAACACACCCCCGCGGAAAAACCCTCCCCCCGCGAAATACACCCCCGCGGAAAATACCCCAGAAAATGCCCCCCCCCCTTGGAAAATACCCCCCGCTGAAAATACCTCCCGCGAAAAAACACGGTAAATAACCTCCGGAAAATACCCCCCCCCCCCTTGGAAAATAAGGCTTTGCAAATTTGAGAATTTTGTTTGAGTTTTATTTTTTTATTTCCGTAGTGGGGAGGAATTTCGGTACTTGTGTATTATGCACCACTCACTCAAGTTTACACTGTGTAAAATTCGAGAACACACCAGTTTTTACGCTAGTTTCTTCGTTTCTTTACAAATAAATTTGGGCTATAGATTTGCATATTAGAGGGGGGGGGGTAAAGTGTAGAGGGTCTGCATGCAAAATGTGTTTGGTAAAAGTATTTTGTATATTAGATAGATAGATAGAGAAGTGTATTTTAAAGCCAAATATACGGCCATGAACATAGTAAAATAAATTAAATGAAAGGCACAAATAAAATAAACTTTGATCAGCAATCATTACAAAACACTTAAATGAAACAATACATTAACCTAATAATAGTACTTAATACTTGGAAAAACGGTCATTGAAAAAAAACACTTGACACTTGAAAAAAAGCAAATTTAAATGAAACATTACATTTACTTCATACTGGGATACTTTTTTCTTTTTCTTTTTTCTTTTTTTATTTTTTTAGTTAACAAAATTTCCAGATACCTCGCTATTCTTCTGTAACTTTTTAGTGGCCATACCTAGAAAGAATTGTTTTCTGACTTCAAACTGTCCAAATACTTTACCCCCTCCCCTTATGTGCACATATATAGCCCAAATTATATATTTCCCATATATTCTGTCACTCCTCTTTGTGTTGTCTCGCGCTTAGCTGTAAAAAAAAAACTAACGAAGAAACAGGTTTGTTCTCGAGTTTTACACAGCGTAAACTTGAGTGAGTGGTGCATAATACACAAGTACCAAAATTCCATCCCCCCCCCCCATTACGGAAAAAAAAAAAAAATTAAACTCAAACAAAATTCTCAAATTTAGAAAGCCTTATTTTCTACAGGGGGGGGGGTATTTACCGGGGGGTATTTTTCGCGGGGATTATTTTCTGGGGGGTATTTTCCGGAGGGGTATTTGCCCTTTATTTGCACATATATAGCCCAAATTATATATTTCCCATATATTCTGTCACTCCTCTTTGTGTTGTCTCGCGCTAAACTGAAAAAAAAAACTAACGAAGAAACAGGTTTGGAAAGCCTTATTTTCTACAGGGGGGGGGGGGTATTTACCGGGAGGTATTTTCCGCGGGGAGTATTTTCTGGGGGTATTTTCCGCAGGGTGCATTTTCCGGAGGGGTATTTGCCTGGGGGATAAACGCCGGCCACCTAAAGAACTATCTACCTATTAGCACACAAAACCAAATCACCTCTTCCTGTTCCTTCCCCCAAGTTAAAACTTGAACTCAATTCTCTAAAAGTTTCAATTGGATGCACAAATCTATTTCAAGCATGTTTTAAATGCGCTTTTTTGATAAATCGATATTTCGTTGCATAACACCTTTCGAATGTTAGTTTAGTTTCGAATCACCACAGTTCCGTCTATTGAATCATGGTATGTATGGATCACGGTTTGTTAGGGGCAACCTATAAATTCCATTATACACTGAGCTAAATCAGTTTAATATAAATATCATTTCAATATAAATAGAAAAAAAAACAACAGTTATTTATGGGGTTGTTTCGCTCTGTTGTCTAATTGACGTTTTGCAATCTAATACCTTTTGAGTAACATTTGGTGCCATATTTTTTTCCGCTGAAAAAAGAAGATGTGTTTGGCTCATATTTAAAAGAACAATGAATCCAATTATCTACTTTGTTAGGAGCAACCCATAAATTCCAACAGAGACAAAAAAGAGCTACTCAGTTCAATGCGAAAAACTTTGGCGCAGTAATTCAGTCACTTTAAATTGCTAATTATATCCTTTTAAAGTGAATTTCGCTTCGAGTGGAGTCGTCAAAAGATCAAGTTTTTGGTTAACAAGCAAACTTACCTTATAAAGAACGATTGAAGCAGGATTCCTACCCTATAAGGTTATTGAAAATCGTTTTTGTCCAATACATTCATCTTTGTGATTGTTTGTCTTGCAAGGTGAAATCTTACAAGTAATAATGACAAAACCAATAGCAATATTAGCAATAATAATAGCACAAATTACAGCTTGAAATGCGCATTATTATGCAGCTTAGACAGTTTTTGAAAAGAGCAAATCCTATTACGGTCATCTAAATATTTAAAAGTTAAACTGCACATTGCCTCTATATATCTAGGAGAAGTTGAACTAAGGGTCACCACTGGCAGGTCATCACTACTTCTGTTAAACAAATCTGTCCATAGGCTCAGTACAGGGTTACCACTTAGCAAAAAAAATCACTAGATTTTGGTGATTTTTTGGCTGATTTTATGATTTTTTTCAATAATCTAGTGATTTATCTGCTTATTTAGTGATTTTTTAGGCAACATAAAAATCACTAGAAATAGTGATAAAACACTAGGGGTGGCAACCCTGGTTCAAAAGCTTATTGAACCTAAAAAGGAAATCTGATAATCCATCCCCTCCAATACCACACAATCACCATTTTTTTATTGCAAATGTAAGCACGGTCTACCTTGCTTGAAGTATTATTAAATAAAAAATATATTTGTAGGGATATGAAAGGCTAAAATTGTAGTGAAAACACAAAGATGACGCAACAAAATAAGATTGGGAGTAGAAAAGTCCTTAAGTAGCCTGTAGGAAACAAAATACTAATTTATTAGAAATTCAATAGTTTTTCACCGTCTAAGAAATCAATAAATTTTAGGATTTTTTTTTTGTTAATTACTAGATTTAGTAAATTGCATATTTTTCATAGTTCTAAGGTAACGGGGAATATTACGGGATATGCAGGAGGAACACAGTAGAGAGAATATGCAGTAGCGACTTCTTTTTCCAAACATAATACATACACATATTCCATACCACGCTTAAAGACTCTGAGCCTTGTCGTCAGAGTCTAGTTCAGTTGCTACTAAGGAAAAACAGGTTTTCTATAAGCTTATCATGATGTGTGCATCGGAATCGCACGTGCCCAAAGGCGGGTTATGAATCTTGTCTGGTTTTAGATCTGTGTCACATATTTTTAATGGAGAGTATAGCCTTTGTCGCTACTGTATATTATCTCTACTGTGAAAAGGAAGCAACAAACTTACTAGACGCAGCCAAATTCTCCGCGCAGCTCAGGTACTAATCTCAGGATTCTCACTTTCAGCCAGGATTGCAAAGCGTTGTTGGGGGTAATTAATCGGTCAATTTCTGTGTTTTCTCCCAGATTTCTACACGAACTCATTTTAAGGTGGGTCGGCTCTGGTTGTGCTTTCAGAGTCACATAGCCAAGTCCCTCTTCAATCCAAATGATCAGTGACCCAAGGAGTTTGACCCTGCCCTTACAGACGGAGGATCGCAAGTTCAGTGTGCCAACCACACGGCTAGTACGGCACAGAAGCAAATACTGTCACAAACATAAAAATACCTTAATACCATTAGGTTTCTTTTTATTTGCAAGTTCAAAGTTTCATTTTCGCTTTTCTGAAAATGCACCCTACAGTGTTGTTCTCAGACATATCCCTAGGACAAATGCAAAACTACAGGAAAACACTAAAATAATAAAGTTCTTTCTTTATAATATGCAGCATGTTTCTATTAATCAGTTAATAATAATGAAGGTATTCTTTTATAACAGATAAACATTATAATTTTATTGTAATAATTTTTATAATAATTTTTAAAACAGTTCGTTAATAATAATAAACGGATCTAATTGCACTGCTTTTGCTTATTAACATATTTTCTTAGCGGATCTGCTATAGCGTTTACTTATAAAAAATACAATCTCTCAATTTATTTTTCTTGTTTTTGCTGGCTTTTTATTTTACACAGGAAAATCTACAAAGAAGAATTTATTTTTTCGCTTTGCTGGCTTCAAATTCGCTTATGGAAACACACCAATATCAAAAGAAAACCAGTGAAATCACGGCACACTTCTTTCCACGGAATTATAAAATTATCTTTTTCTTTTTGGTGTTATCAAACAGTTCGTGGTAACGAACTGTAAGTAAGGAGCAACCCGGCTCAATGGTAACCGAAACTCTAAAAAACGGGATTTTGATACCAATAGATACATCAAAAGAATCAGATTTTAATTCTGATTTCAAATATATAAGTTTCATTAAGTTTAAGCTTACCCATCAAAAGTTACGCGCCTGAGAAAATTTGGCTGATTTTCGAAAAAGGGGAAAGACCCCCTAAAAGATATAGAACCTTAATGAAAATCACACCATCATATTCAGCGTATCAGAGAACCCTACTGTAGAGGTTTCAAGCTCCTATCTACAAAAATGTGGAATTGTGCATTTTTTGCCAGAAGAAAGATCACGGATGCGTGTTTATTTGTTCGTTTGTTTGTTTGTTTTTTTTTGTTTTTTTTTACCCAGGGGTGATCGTATCGACCCAGTGGTCCTAGAATACGGTGGGAAGGCTCATTGGAAGGGAAATTTAAAGTTCTAGTGCCCTTTTTAAGTGACCAAAAAAATGGAGGGTAACTAGGCCCCCTCCCACGCTCATTTTTTCCCCAAAGTCACCCGATCAAAATTTTGAGATAGCCGTTTTGTTCAACATGGTCGAAAATATGATAAAAATGTCTTTTAGAATGACTTGATCCCCCAAAGTCCCCAGGGGAGGGCTGAAAGTTATGAACTTTACTCAATGTTAACATAAAGTATTGGTTATTGGGAAGTATACAGACTTTTTCAGAGGAGATTTTTTCTGGTAGGTGGGGGAAGGAGAGGGTCGGGGGCTATATGGAAGGATCTTTCCATGAAGCAAGTTTTCATGGGGGAAGGGACATTGCTATGAAGGGGGCGCCGGATTTCCCAGCATTATTAAAGAAAAAGATCAGGAATTAAATAAAAAAAAACAAGTTTTTCAACTGATCAACTGATTGTGATTAAGAGGTCATTTTTAAAGAACTGGAAAAAAAATTCTAACTATAGTTTAAAGAGCAGGGTATTGACTAGGGGGCGAACCCCCTAATATACGTGTTAAAATTTTATGAATATAGAAGTTCGTTACGTAAGTTAATTCTAAGTTACGTATATTTATTACTAATAAAAACGTTCGTAAATAAAATTAAACAAGTTTCGAGAAAGCCATTTAACCAAATATAATATGCAAAATTTGTTTTAATTATTCATGTACGGTGAGCCAAAATCAAAACCTGCATTAATTCAAAAACGTTCAAAAATTAAATAAAAAAAAAGTTATTTTTAACTGAAAGTAAAGAGCGACATTAAAACTTGAAACGAACAGAAATTATTCCGTATATGAAGGAGGCTGCCCCTTCCTCAACGCCTCGCTCTTTACGCTAAAGTTTGACTTTCTCACAACTCTATTTTTCTAAACAATAAAAAAACTTTAGCGTAAAGAGCGAGGCGTTGAGGAGGGGACAGCCCCCTTCATATACGGAATAATTTCTGTTCGTTTTAAGTTTTAATGTCGCTCCTTACTTTCAGTTTAAAAAACTTGTTTTTTTTATTTAATTTTCAATCAGGCTTGCCAGTCGGAATCCAAAAAACTTTAGTGGCTTAAAAATAGCTTGCGAAAATGCATCACAGACAAAAGAAAAACCAATGAAATTGCGGCAGACTTTTTACCTCGAAATTATAGGAAAGTGTTCTATCTTTTTCTCTTTGGTGTCATTTTCAATTAGGCTTAACAGTCGGAATCCAAAAAGCTTTATTGGCTTAAAGATCGTTTGCGAAAATGCATCAGCAACAAAAGAAAAACTAATGAAATCCTGCAAAAAAGTGCAAGGTTACAACAACAGACCTTCTCTCCCTTCCTTGGATTCGTGTGTAACATCAAAATCAGTGACCAAATCATTGTTTTGAGAGAATGGGGGAATTATAAAACTAAACTACAAAATTTTTTAGTTTGAGAGAGAGAGAGAGAGAGAGAGAGAGAGAGAGTGAGAGAGAAAGAGAGAGAGAGAGAGAGAGAGAGAGAGAGAGAGAGAGAGAGAGAGAGAGAGAGAGAGAGAGAGAGAGAGAGAGAGAGAGAGAGAGAAGAATAGGCACAGTTTCAAGCTCTTTAATGAAATTTCTAAAAATGTATTTTATTACTTTACCTTCACTGATAAGATAAACATGCATAGTATTTTCTTTAATCATCCGGTTAAGGATGTTTGGCCACGAAACTTTCAATGGCATTCGACACAAGAGTAAACTTTTGGTGCCATAAGCTATTTTCAGTTGGCCCTGTCACAGTATACGGATATATATATACCAGCAGCGACTTCTTTTTCCAAACATGACAAACATTTCATACCGCGCATATAGACCCTGAGCATACACGTCAGAATCTTAGCTCAGTTGCCATAAGATCATCATGATGTGTACATCGGAAACAATTGTCATTGCGCGTGTGCAAAGGGGGATATGAATCTTGTGTGGTTTTAGATCTGTGTCACATATTTTAATGGACAGCATAGCAGTGAAGCCTTCATCGGTACTTGCCCTGTCAAAAAACAATTTATGCTAAGCATACAGATGTAAAAATTTGATTTCAAACGAGCTCTTCGACAGAATCAGATTTTAATGCTGATTTTAAATATATAAGTTTCATCAAGTTTAGTCCTACCTATCAAAAGTTCAGCGCCTGAGAAAATTTGGCTGATTTTCGAAAAAGGGGGAAAGACCCCCTAAAAGTTATAGAACCTTAATGAAAATCACACCATCATATTCAGCATATCAGAGAACCCTACTGCAGAGGCTTCAAGCTCCTATCTACGAAAATGGGGAATTTTGCATTTTTTGCCAGAAGAAAGATCACGGATGCGTGTTTATTTGTTTTTTTTCCCAGGGGTGATTGTATCGACTCAGCGGTCCTAGAATATCGTAGGAGGGCTCATTGGAACGGAAATTAAAAGTTCTAGCGCCCTTTTTAAGTGACCAAAAAAATAGAGGGCAACTAGACCCCCTCCCACGCTCATTTTTTTCCAAAGTCACCCGATTAAAATTTTGAGATAGCCTTTTGTTCAGCATGGTCGAAAATATGATAACTATGTCTTTTAGGATGATTTAATCCCCCGAAGTCTCGGGGGGAGGGCTGAAAGTTATGAACTTTACCCAATGTTAACATATGGTATTGGTTATTGGGAAGTATACAGACGTTTTCAGGGGGATTTCTTCGGGTTGTGGGTGAAGGGGTCGGGGGTTATGTGGGAGGATCTTTCCATGAAGCAAGTTTTCATGGGGGAAGGGACATTGCTATGAAGCTGTCGCCGGATTTCCCAGGATTATTTAAAAAAAGATCAGAAATTATATATATATATATATATATATATATATATATATATATATATATATATATATATATATATATATATATATATATATATATATATATATATATATATATATATATATATATATATATATATATATATATATATATATATATATATATATATATATATATATATATATATATATATATATATATATATATATATATATATATATATATATATATATGAAACCAGTTTTTCAACTGAAAGTAAGGAGCAACATAAAAACTTAAAACGACAGAAAACATTACGTATATGATTGGGTTCACCCCCTAGTCAATACATCGCCCTTTAAGCCAAAGATTATTTAGTACTTTCATAAGAGCTATTTATTCTAATTAACGGCATTTGTGATTAAGGGATCATTTTTAAAGAATTGGAACAAAATTCGAAATTTAGCTTAAAGAGCAAGGAATTGACTAGGGGGTGGACCCTCTAATATACGTATTAAAAATATAGGAATATAGAAGTTCGTTACGTAAGTTAATTCGGAAGTTACGTAAATTTATTACTAATAAAAACGTTCGTAAATAAAATTAAACAAGTTTCGAAAAAACCATTTACCCAAATAAAAGTGAAATTAATACAGTATGCAATTTTTGTTTTAATTATTCATGTACAGTGAGCCAAATTCAAAACCTACATAAATTCAAAAACGTTCAAAAATTAAATAAAAAAAACAAGTTTTTTTTAGCTGAAAGTAAGGAACGACGTTAAAACTTAAAACGAACAGAAATTGTTCCGTATATGAAAGGGGCTGTCCCCTCCTCAACGCCTCACTCTTTACGCTAAATTTTGACTTTCTCACAACTCTATTTGGTAAACAATGAAAAACTTTAGCGTAAAGAGCGAGGCGCGGAGGAGGGGACAGCCCCTTTCATATACGGAATAATTTCTGTTCGTTTTAAGTTTAAACGTCGTTCCTTACTTTCAGTTAAAAAAACTTTTTTTTTATTTAATATGATTAGAGAAGCAAATTTGACGTGGGGTTCCTGCGATAGCGCCATTTACCTCTCATTTCCAAATATTCAGTTTGAAAGAAAATGACGCAAGAATTTTTTTATTAATGGTATCAAAAGCGTAGAGTTGATGCCAACGCTTTTGATACCATTAATAAATCAGCAACAAAGGCACTAAGTTGATGTTTAGTGCCCCTATTGCTCCTACATCTGAATTTCACGAAAATTTGTAGGTTTGTTGTATTTTGCTTTATGCAGAATCATGTCAGTGCCTTCGATCTGTTTATTGAAAAAGTAATATGAACGGCATCCAATTTTAAATGTTTAGCACAAAATTAACAGTGTTTTACCTTTTTTATTTGAAATCATGCAAAGGTTTTCACTCTGTCTAATCGTAGGACTATCCTGAAGGTCTAATCGTAGAGCTCTCCTGAGTCTTTTATCTGTCAAATTATGCCCTCACCCCAACCACCAAACTTTGTTAGTAGAAAGATATACCTATGTTACCTTTCTGAGCTGGAATCGTGCAAAGATTCTCAATCTGTAAAATTTGAGGGACAATAGGGGCCCATGCTCCTTCTAAAAACCCTTCCTGTCAACCACTTTGGAAGAGGTAGGTGTTTTCACCTTATTTGAAGCGACAAAAGACAAGGGTTTTTTATCTCAACTATTGGTGACACAAAGTGGCATACTGGCTCATTTTATACCAGACCGCTTCAAAATTTTCTTGCAGAAAGACAATTTTTTTCCCCGATTGACATGAAACCTACGGGGCATATCTGGGGAAATCGAGCATGGAATGGTGATTGATAGGGCATACACCCCTTCTTCTTCCTGTCTATGAAATGATTCTGATCCGCTTTAACCATACGTGGGAGAGTACAATGGCGCAACGGAGAAAAGGATATCAAACAACAAAAGCACGAAGAATAATAGGGAAATCTTTTTGCAAGACAGTGGAGATAATTTGAAAGAATTTTTCAGCCCTATGTCCAAGGGCCGTCCTCAGCAAGACAAAAATATACAAAAGATAAAAGACTCACAACAACATGTGACCAATAAAACAAAAAATTAAAAAAATTTCAAAGAAGTGCTAGCATCCTTACTTCAGCGAAGTTCAACCAGGACTGATAAAAAGTGAGTTAAAACAAGGCGATTCAATGAGATGAAAGAAAAATTTTTTAAAAATACTTTCTTATTGTCAATCCAGCCTTTTTGGCAGCTAACCTCAAAGGTATTTTTGTGACCGGTTCTGTGTTAATGTCTATTGGTTTTTTAAAATATTTTGTAAGATTATTTTTAATTACATTTGTGTATAGAGCATTTAGTGTATATTCCCCCAAGTCCCTATTTAAGGAAATGTCATTATTAATTTCAAGTCTGATTTTAATTGATTCTCAGGCTATCTGCTTTTTGCCTAGGTCAATGCTAATAACGGTAGATTTATCGGACAGAATATTTTGACTAGGATTTTCAAAAATATGGTTCCCTAGCGAGGAATTAAATGAAACAGTAGAAATATTAGAATTTAGAGCTTTGACTATATCATCTTAAAGAAGTTTACTATATCATCTTAGTCCATATCAAAAGGATATTGACTTATATAAGTATGGTGGCAAACTTAAGTCCTTACTACCTACCGCAAAAAGGGCCTAAATTAGTGAAAAAATTTTTAGACAGTGTTGGCAAGAGTGTTTTACCAAAGTAATTTGAAGATTTCTACAGCAAATTTGAAATTTCTACGTTTTTATATATAATTTTTTCGAATTTCTTAATTATTGGAAATTTCCCAAATTTGAGAATTTCGTCACCTCCTGGCACTAGCAGGCTTCAAAGTTACATAACTAGGAAATTTTCCTCTTTCATGGAGACTGACAGTAATGAGCAAGCCCTTTTATCTTTGGGCGACAAAAATATTTCTTCAAGCTTTTTTTGGTTTTGGGTATATATATATATATATATATATATATATATATATATATATATATATATATATATATATATATATATATATATATATATATATATATATATATATATATATATATATATATATATGTAAATATATATTTTATAGCCTTTAAACCCTTTATGGGTTTAAATATAGTAGATACTCAGTAGCAGCTCATTATTTCCACTGTTAAAAAAGTTTCCCCGTAAATTTGCCCTTCCATTGCACCTAAAAAGAAAATATCACAATCCATCCCACAGAATATCGCATAGTGGGCAAATTTGTAATCTATTCGGAAAATTAATATCCCCTAATTAGTTAAAAGGGGTAGATAATTAGCTCACACATGTATCCAAATTCTAATATATTTAATTGGTAAATTTGACTGGAGATAATATTCTTCACCAAACTCTCTTTGACACTTTAATGGAAAAATAGACTAGTCGAAGCACTTGTGCCAGCACACCAGTGTTGAATTTGTTGGTCTTCTAGCCTAGTCCTTAAATCTCTAAGAAAATCATCCTTTCACCCCCCCCGCTTTCATCTAATGGTATTTTTTTTATCTGGAATGGCCACATTGATTTTATTTTTAGCTTTAACAATTCGTCATATGCGGCTCTGTCTAGCCTTTGTTTTGGATAACGCAATAACCTTAGCTAGAAATTTACCATCGGTAATAACCTATCTGCTTTCAATAAAAATAATCACATGTCCCCCCTATATGACGAGTTCATGCATTGTTTTCTGCAGTCCATGCATTTGCAGTAATAACATTATTGGTAGCAGCGGGCACCAAATTTTTAAAAAAAGAAGCGGGAGTGGTAATCACCAAATAAGCTAAAAACACATGCCACCAACTATCTAGAGAAGGTGTAATTTCCATTTGATGGTGCACAAAATATAAATAATAATCAGTAATTGAGATTAATTTATTTTCCACTCAATTCTTTTGCGCAGGAACAAATAAACTCAAAAACTGTATTTTGTTTTTTTAGGGACACCACAACATCGTTACCGTTTGTATTGACGCAGAAGATTACAGCGATTGTCCTTTGAAACAATATGAAGAAGACAACATTCTAAGGGAACTTAACAAATCGTATCTCGGCTATTGCGATGTGTATAGACCCCTTCAAAATCCTGAAAATTCGCAGCTACTCATTAGAAGAAGTCAGGTTAAGCCTATAAATAATGAAGCAGCTTCAGAAACATCATATAAGAAGCAGTATTTTACAGAAACTGAAAAGGCAGGTGTACCAAATAAAAACTCATGTCCGGTTGTCGTTGCAATGATTCCGAAAAAATCTGCGGTCTCAAAGGATATAACAAGGAAATGTACAACTAAAGATAGCGGAATTCAAAATGAAGTTAGACAAGAACTATGGCCTTATCTGACATCTAATGAAAATGTGGATAAATTCCGTGTTGAATCTGCAGAAAGAGAAGTGTCAAGAAGCAATGTGGATGACACTACTTGCAGAAGAAGGCCTTCTCTAGTAGAGCTTTCAGATACTCACAAGTCCATCTACAAGACGTGCAATTCAGAACTTGATGACTTCAAAAGCGCCAATTCTAGTTTAGATGTTGAAGGTATGTTTTTTTGCTTATGTATAGCGAACCTGTGCCCATAAGACTCACAACCCTGTGTCCTCACCCCTGCTCTTGACCCAGTTCTAAATGGGTACCTGGATAAAATCTGGGGGAAAACAGGAGGAGCGTTGGATGATTTGTCCTCAATCGCACAAAAGCACCGCCGGCTGAATCAGAACATTGGTACCTACAGGGGTACCTGGGGAGGGGGGGGTTACAAAATGATTTTTTTTCGGGGGGGGGGAGAGGTACATACAAATCTTTAAAACACATAAAAAATTTGTTTATGTTCATTTTTGTTACATTTTTTACGAGTCGGACAAAAATTTTGGAGGAGGGGGAGGGGGTCAAACCTCCTAATCCCCCTTCCCTGGTGGGTTGATATGTCAATAAATTTCTCGAATATTTGATTACTTAGCGGGCAGAAAAATGAATAAACTATTTGATTCAAAATAAAATAATTCCGACCAACAAAAGTTAATCCAGCGCTTCTTCGCATTTATTTATTTTAAGAAGAATAGCCTTTCCAGGTGTGAAGAAGAGCCTCCAAAACTTCGTTCATTTTGCTCACACTTTCATCTAGGATGCTTAAATCATCAGCATAATCCAAGTCCAGGAGACTTTTTCCTTCCCATTTGATTCCGTGGTCTCCCATTGCCTTTCCTGTGCTCTTTAAAACAATGTCCATCAAAATAATCCATATAAAGGGGGATAGAACACAGCACTGCTTAACTCCTGATTTATTACAAAACCAGCTGCTAACCTCATTTCCTACCTTAACTGCAGCAGTGTTATTCTCTTACATAGCACTAATCACTTTAATGTATTTGTCTGGTATATCATACAAGGATAAAACCTTTACTAAACCTCTTCTATGAACAGAATTGAACGCTTGCTCATAATCTATAAAACTGAAGACCAAAGGTGTTTGAAAACTCAGGCACTTCTCAATTATTAGCCTAAGAGTGAAAATTTTGTGGACACATCCCCTACCTTTTCTAAAACCGCACGGCTCTTCTCTTAAAACTTTGTCTACAGCATCTCTCAGTCTAAAAAGTATCATATTACTAAGTAATTTACTACCTACAGAGACGAGACTAATGCCTAGATAATTACCACACTCACTTTCATCACCATTCTTATAAAGTGGCTTAATTAAGGTTTTCCTAATATCGTTAGGTACTTCCCCTTTTTCATAAATCATATTCATAGTCTTCAATAACTTATTTCTGACCTCAGAGCCACCATATTTAAGAAACTCATTTACCACCCTACCAGCACCTGGAGCCTTATTATTCTTTAATCCTTTTAGTACTGTTGCTAATTCCTCCTCACAAAACAAATCTTCCTTCACATCCAAAGTATCACAAACTTTTTGATTTTCCTCTATATTTTTTCCTGCAACTCTATCTCGGTTAAGCAAGTTCTCAAAATGTTCGGCCCATCTCTCTTTAGTTTTTTCCTTATCGCTAATTGCGACCCCATTCCTATCTTTAACTGGGACAAGTCCGGATTGACTACTCCCTCTCAATTTGTTAATATGCCAGTACAATATTTTACTATTATGTCGTCTAACTACATTATCCACATCCTCGGCAATTTCATCCATGGCCTTCACTTCACACCTCCTTTGTCTATATTTTGATCCTTTGTCCACTTTCTTTACATTTCTTTTGTTTTCATACGATCTATCACTCACATAATTCTTGTACAAGTCCTTTCTCCTTTTATTAAACATAAAGCTTTTTCACTAATATTCTTAGCTGCAGTTCTAGCTTTCTTCCCTAATACACCTTCAGCAACTTCACAAATTATTTTTCTAAAATTATTCCAACCATCTTCCACATTATCAACGCCGAATTGATAAATTGCCACATTACGCCGAAGACAGATGTTGTCAAAACCCTCGATTCGCTTTTCCAGCTGCTTAGTCAACGCCCAAGATTCGCAGCCGTGCATTAGTACGGAGAGGACGTTACTATTGAAAAGCCGAAGCTTGAGCTGTAGGGAGTATGCTGGATTCTTCCACGCATTTCTTAGTTTATTAAAGGCGCTTCCTGCGCATGTAGTCCGTGTGGTAATTTCCCGCTCAAGGCTATCATCATATTTAATGACACTACCAAGGTACTTATACTCTTCAACCTCCTCTAGTACATCATATCCGATTTCAAGCGGTGAGGCATTTAGGGTATTGACGCTGTTTCGCATGACTTTTGCTTTCCGTGTACTGATTGACAGATCAACTCGCCCAGCCATACTGGAGAGTACAGCTATATTATTCTGTAGCTCCTCTCTTAAATGAGATAGGAGGGTTTTTCATCAGCAAAATTGCCGTCATAGAATGTGCGGTTTAGGTTCAGCTGAATTCCACCTTTGAAGTTACATTTTCGAAGTACGTAGTCGATGAGAATAGCAAATAACACTGGGGAGAGGATACATCCTTGGCGGACACCAGACTTCACACTGAACCATTCGGTAGGGTCCCCATCATCAATCCGTACAGCATATAACTGATCATCATAGAGCTTGACAATCCAATAAACAATCTTGTCGGGCAATCCATAATACCGAAGTAATTTCCATAGTGAGTCTCAGTGGACCGTATCAAACGCTTTCAAAAAGTCAATGAAGGCAACAATAATCTCAGTCTGCCATTCGTTTGCTTCTTCTATGAGTACCCTCAAACTGAATATCAAATCAGCGCACGATCTTCCTGGTCGAAACCCATATTGCTCAGCTCTTAATATTGCATTGACTTTTGACTGAATAGGGTTCAGTAGTACTTGGCAGAAAAATTTTACTCCCTACAGACTGCAGAGTGATACCTCGCTAGCTAGTACAGTCGGTTGTTCTGCCTTTCTTAAAGAGCTTGACGATAACCCCTTTTTTCTAATCAGTGGGAATATTTTCAGTTTCCCATCTGAAAAATAACCTCGTGAAGGGGCTCGGCAATGACTTCAGCTCCATACTTCAAGATTTCATGCCGTAAGCCATCAACTCCTGCAGCTTTGCCATACTTAATCTTATGCAATACTGTCATGACTTCAAGCAGGCTTATAGGTTCTTCGCTTATTTCAAGTTAGAGGAACGGTAGCTCAGCCAGAGGGGATACAGGGTTTGTAGGCGGTGGAAAGTTTAGTACCTCATTGAAGTATTCCTTCCATCTCCTATCAATGTCTTCCTTTTTTGTGAGAAGTTGGCCAGCCTTACTTTCAATCACAGGTGTCGACTTTCTAAAATCCCCAATTATTTCCTTTGTGATATGATAGACTGCCCGACTGTCACCATTACTGGCGGCTGCTTCTGCTTCTGCCGCCTTGGTCTCAAGAAAGAACCATTTGTTAGTTCTGGTAGACCGCTTTACGGCCTTGTGGCCTTCATTATATTTATATTTCAAGAAATGTTTGTACTCGACAGTGGACTCATTTTCTCATGATTCCAGCATGACTTTGGCTTCTTTCCGATAATTCATAAGTTTCCAAGATTTGTCACTGATCCACTGCTCACTTTTCTTTTGTGCATACCCTGTGTTTTCTTCGGCGGGACCCCGCAAAAAATTTACAATAAACTCCCATCTCTTGTCTACTGTTGTAGTCGTGTCTTCAAATGAAAGACTTACAAGCCTTTTAGCAAGAACCACGCAGTACGCTCGTCGAATACTCTTGTCCTGGAGCTTCCGGACGTCAAAGGACTTGATAGGGTTTTTACATTTCTTCACGGTCTTCAGCTTGAGTTTGAAACTGGCAATCACCAGTTGGTGGTCAGAGTATGTATCTGCGCCACGGTAAGTGCGCACATCCTCCAGTGATCATCTATGACGATTTTTCACCAATATTTGGTCAATCTTCTTGACCAAATATTTGGTCAACGCTTCTTGTAACACCGTCAGGAGAAGTCCAAGTATATTTGTGTACTTCACGGTAGGGGAACCACGATCCACCTACTATAAGGCTTCGGCTGGCGCACATATCCACCAAATGCACTCCATTAGCATTGATAACACCCAGGCCATGGTGGCCTAGCAAATCAGGCGCAAAGCTGTTATCACTACCAACTTTGGCATTAAAATCGCCACACACAACTAATACATCGTGCTCAGGTACTGTATTGAGTATGTCGTTCAAATCACTATAAAAACTGTCCTTGGTGTCCCCACCTGAATCGTTTATGGGGGCATAGGCTGCAACGACAGTAAGCTTAGACTGGGAGCTTTCAAAATTAAGAAATCTTTCATTCATAGGTACAAATTTTAACATCGATCTCTTTGCTTGTTTACTGACAACTAGGGCAGCTCTGGCTTCGTGTCTCTTCTCTTTACCTGAGAAGAACACTTCATAGTTGTCAACATATATTGAACCAGCGCCAGTAAGCCTGGCTTCAGAAATAGCTGCTATTTCAGTCTCATATGATTGAAGAATTCTAATTACGCCCTCTAGACGACCTGGTTGTGTGTCAGGATTAACAGTCCTGACATTCCAAATTGCAAGACGAAAAGGTTCATTCACTGTTAAAAATCGTGTCCGGGGTCGGTCAGTAGTCGTTACCAGAGAAATCAAATTAGGTCCGAGGATTTTCGTTGTCGTTTCGAAAATATATTACATATACATATATATATATATATATATATATATATATATATATATATATATATATATATATATATATATATATATATATATATATATATATATATATATATATATATATATATATATATATATATATATATATATATATATATATATATATATATATATATATATATATATATATATATATATATATATATTTCCACTTAAAAATTTTGATTTTTTGCTTACCAAGTGCGTCTTCGACAAACCATTCCTGTTGGGTTCTTTTGAGCAGCGGAAATGATCACTCCTGCTTCCAGTATCTCGTAATTTAAGTTAAAAAGGAAGGCTATGCAGGTGAATACACTAAAAATTACGTGTGGGTGGGTGGGGAAATTTGTAAATATAGGAAAATTCTAGAAGAAATAGCAAAAATCTTTTGATTTTAGGGAGTATGGTTCAACTGGATAATCTCCAAGAATAGCCACTTTTTTAAGGCATAGCAATAGTTATGAAGCGGATATTTCTTTACGTGTTTTCTATTTTTTTTTTTTTTTAAATAACCACTCTAATGGAGAGGAGGAGGTGATGATTTAAGGAGAGGAGAGGATTGATTTAAGGAGAGGAGGAGGTGATGAGGAGGTGATGGTGTGTCTTTCCACTCAAATAGAGCGTCTGAATTCTGTACTCTGTACACATGAATCGTCAACAAAATGAGCAGTGGAAATCCTTCCTCGATTATGTCACAATACTTTTTTGGGGGATAAGGATTTTTATAAATTAGAAACTCTATATTATTTGCATTATATCGTATCTGCATTATATTCTTTAATTTCATTGTTACTGGTTACTGTTCCTGTTACTGGTTACATTGTTACTGGTTTCATTGTTACTCCTTCTGCAAATTTTCGACGCCACTACCATTTATCAGAGCTACTAAAATTACTTAAGCTTACATTCGGGAGAGTTGAGAGCACCAACCCAGATGGGACTATCTCTCTATATAAATTTTAAAAATATGTTTTAGTTCATTTAAAAATTTGGAATAATTAAAGTGCCCCTCCTAGATTCCGTAAAAGCACCTTTTTTAGTTTTTCCGTCTAAAAAAAGAAAGTAAGTGAAACAAAATACCACCTCTAGATTTTAAAATTACCTTTTGTATCCTCCTTTAAAAATCGAAATGATCATAGTCATCTATCCCAATTAAAAAAAAATACTTTTAGATGGCAGTTTTCATTTATAAAATAATGCCCACCCCCTTGACTTCAAAACTGAAAATTTTTGTATCCTATTGAATTAAATTGAATAAAATCCTTGCTCTTACTCCTAAATTTTCAGAATTCGGCCTCGTTGCTCAAATGTAAATATAATCATATATGTAGTACAAATGAACAGAAATACAAATACGAGCCAATTAAATAAAATAATTTTAAATATAAATAAATATACATGAACTAAATGAACAAGTTTCAACAAAAAAAGTTTTATTCGTATTACAGCATAATCTAAATCCCAAATAAAATATACCTTTATTGCACAACGAAATGTAGTGGTGCGTCTGGCATCATCAGTTTATTTAATTTTTGTCTAAATAAATAAAGAGAGAATCATCATTACCAAGGACAATTGCTATATATTGTCCTTGCTATATATATTGCTATATATATATGATTGCTATAATTGTGCAAATGAAACCAGAAACAACCAAACACATTTTAAAACTAGTAAAAATTAGGAATTAAATTTTTTGATAAAAAAACAATTTTTGACACAAAAAAAGGCTTCAATATGCAGTTTTGGCTGCAGTGGGCGCCAATTTAAAAAAAGAAACGTGGGTAAAAAATCGGCTAAAAATCAGCTAAAACCACATCGCTTCAAACAGCTTAAGAAGGCATGGCTTTCTCATGAAGATCTAGAAGTCTTTGGGAATCAGAAAACTCTTAATGATTAAGTTTCTACGAATAAAAAGCGTTCTCAGATTATTTACTTTCACAGCGTTCTCAGCGTTCTCAGCGTTAAGCGTTCTCAGGAGTTTAGATTATTTACTTTCACAGCTCAGCTTAGAAACACCGACAAAATACGATATTGTTCTAAGAACTTTATAATTCCTAAATAACGCAACAAAAGTCTTTGAAAATCGCATGAATAGACCTAAATGGGTCTTGAGATAAACAAAAAATCATTTTCCTTAAGCCCTTGGCACTTATTATCAAAATAATAAGTGGGAAGAACGAGGGAATGATTGTTTTCTCAAAGGATCAGTTATACAAGTGACCAAATGAATCAAGTAAACCTAGTGATCAGGGTGAGTAATACAAAGTCAATTATATCTTTTGCTAAGAAATAACACATAATTACAATTTTGTATCATTACAATTTTGTATAATTAAAATATTTATGTATGCACGACTTCAAGGTGGGTGTCAATGAAATAAAAATTTTGTTGAGCTATAACACATAATTACAATTATGTATCATTATGACTTTTGTATAATTAAAATATCTACGTATTCACGAATTCAAGGTAAGTGTCAATAAAACAAAAATTTTGTTGAGCTAGGAGAGACCCGTTGATCCCAATGTCTACTAGAAGTCTTAACAGTTAACATATTTCTAATCTAGATGGTCTAACGTCCCATGGATATCTGGTACGGACACGTCCCAGCAGAAGTCTTTGTTACCATATCTACAGTTCTGAAGTTATTTTTTTCATGATTGTCAGTGATTATCAGGGCATTGTAATTTGTCAGGAATTTTTTGTTTGCCGAAGCAAGATCATGAATTTTTTCAAAATGGTTCAAGGATAAACATAGAGGAAAGATTTCAATAAACAAAATGAAGGGGGGAGGGAGGTTGCAAGGTTGTTTTTCTCATTTGTTAATGAAGATGTAAAAAAAATATTTTCACAAATATATTGAAACGATTTTTTTGTTTTTATATTATTTTGTAAAGCATAGAAGAGACAACCCCCCTCCCAATTTGGAAAACCCTGTAAGGTGTAATTAGTAGATTTTGAGCGGATATTGCTTTAAAAGAATAGATGAGCATTGGAATATCAGCTCTATTCCAACGAAACGGCAGTCAGCCAAAACCGCAAAAATATCTGAAAGATATTGAACAAATAGTTTTGGACGAAATTACCATAGATTCTATGGTAGTTTCACCACTTTGAAATAGCACCAAAAATTAGCAAATTGTATGGAAGATAGGATACAACATTTACAAATATCGTTTGAGTGACGGGAGTATATGTCCCAGAAGAGCCGGCCACTCTTTGCATATGTTCTTGGCTTAACTTGCAAGCTATGTAGCTTACCAGGTTAACCTCACTTGGCCGTAGTCCTAGAATCTGTTTGGCGTACAGACAACTCTAGCCCTGTTTGTGGCTTATCTAGCTATTAATTTCTATATAAACTGTACATGTTTGCCAAACTCACAGCTGCAAAAGAGCACAGACCTGCTCTTCCGTTAAGTACAAAGTTTCATATAGAGCCGAAGTTGCAGAATTTTAAAGTACTTAAGTACCTAAAGCACTAAAGTGCCTAAAGTCCTTAAAGTACCAGGAACATTGAAATGAACACAGTTTTTAGGCCTTTTTAGCTCTATTCATACATGAATACCCATGTTTTCTCAATTTTTTCTTCTGTGTGTTTTCAAAATATGAAGTTATTTGTGGCAGTCCTAGATTTTCTCAGTGTTGCCACATTGAACCACAGTAGTAAATAAACAAAATATTTAGTCAAATTTGTCAGTTTCTCGTCCGTAAAAATTCGAAAATTGACAGTATGCTAGTTCCCCAACTACAATTTCAAAGGAAAGTTGCACCTTTGTAAGCTGTCTAGTGCGTATTTTTCAGTGAATTTCCTACTAATTTTTCACCCATATTTATTTACTTTTAATTTGGCACCTATTACTACTAATACTGAAAAGACTGCATGCGTCTCCATCATCACAAACGTAATTCTCGATTTTCCTGACTTTTAAAGACGTATATGACTATGGCAAGCTTTCACTTAGCAAATTCAGTCAGATTTCATTGTCATTGTCCTTTGTACGTTAAAACTCTTTTTCCTCTTTTTGTTGTTATTTTCCTACCTTACCCCTTGCCCCCCTCTGCCAGGGGGTTCTAGGTGTTTACCCTCCCGGAAAATACTCCCCGGAAAATTACCCGTCGGAAAATCCCCCCCGCGGAAAATAGGCCCCGGTAAATACCCCTCCCCCGTGGAAATTAAGGTTTTCCAACTTTGAAAATTTTATTTTAGTTTTATTTTTTTATTTAGGTTGGGGGAAGGAATTTTGGTACTTGTGTATTACGCACCACTCACTCAAGTTTACACTGTGAGTAGTATTGATACAATTAAAGAGACGGGGCAGGTAGGAAATTACGCGCGCGTACGTAGGATAGCCTAACCTAACCTATGGTTTTGATATTTCTGTGCAATAATGTGGAATTTGAACTTTGAAAAATCATGAGAATGTAACTCTGACAAGGTGAACCACGACAAAACACTACTGAAATATTCCAACTCTTGCATTTCAAGGAAAGAAATCCAAAATGAATTTTGAAAAATACAGAGAATGTAATTATGACAAGGTAAACCACGACAAAACACTACTGAAATATTCCAACTCTTGCATTTCAATGAAAGAAATTCAAAATGAATTCGAAAAATCTAGAGAATGTAACTGTGACAAGGTAAAGCACAACAAAACACTGCTGAAATATTCCAAATCACGCATTTCAACGAAGGAAACTCAATATAAACTTTGAAAAATTAACAGCCTGTAACTCTGACAAGAGAAAAGACGACAAGACACTACTGAAATATTCCAACTCTTGCATTTCAACGAAGGAAATTAAAAAAGAACTTTGAAAAAATCAAGAGAATGTAACTGTGACAAGGTAAAGCACAACAAAACACTACTTAAATATTCCAACTCTTGCATTTCAACGAAAGAAATTCAAAATGAACTTTGAAAAATTAAGAGAATGTAATTGTGACAAGGTAAACCACAACAAAACACTAATGAAATATTCCAACTCTTGCATTTCAACGAAAGAAATCCAAAAATGAACTTTGAAAAATGACGAGAGTAAAAGTGCAAGAAAGTTGAGCATAACATAATACTAATGAACAATTCCAACTGTTATATTTCAAGTAAAGATATCCAAAATGAACTTTGAAAAATCAAGAGAATGTAACTGTGTCAAGGTAAAGCACAACAAAACACTACTGAAATATTCCAACTCTTGCATTTCACGAAAGAAATTCAAAATGAACTTTGAAAAATCAAGATAATGTAACTGTGACAAGGTAAACTATGTCAAAAACACTACTAAAATATTCCAACTCTTGCATTTCAACGAAATAAATCCAAAAAGAACTTTTCAAAATCAAGAGAATGTAAGTGTGAAAATATATATCCATACAAGACATTGCTGAAATAAACAAACTCTTGAATCTAACTTAAAGAACTAAGATAGTTACTTAGAAATAACTAGAGACTTTAACCCCGACTCGGCAAAGAACAACCCAACCCTATTTAAATAATAAAGCTAATAAGTTTAAACGATTGAAATTCAAAATAAACTTAGAAAAATTGAGAAAATATAACTGTGACAAGAACAACCATGACAAAACACTACTGAAATATTCCAATTCATGCATTTCAATGAAAGAAATCCAAAATGAACTTTGAAAAATCAAGAGAATGTAACAGTGACAAGGTAAAGCACAACAAGACACTACTGAAATATTCCAACTCTTGCATTTCAACGAACGATATTCAAAATGAACTTTGAAAAATTAAGAGAATGTAACTGTGACAAGGTAAACCACGACAAAACACTACTGAAATAATCCAACTCTTGCATTTCAATGAAAGAAATTCAAAATGAACTTTGAAAAATCAAGAGAATGTAACTGTGGCAAGAACAACCATGACAAAACACTACCGAAATATTCCAATTCATGCATTTCAACGAAATAAATAAAAAATGAGCTTTTAAAAATCCAGATAATGTAACTTTGACAATGAAAAGAACAAGAAGACACTACTGAAATATTCCTACTCTTGCATTTCGCGAAAGAAATTAAAAATAAACATTTAAGAATAAGTAGAATGTAACTGTGATATGGTAAACCATGACAAAACACTACTGAAATGTTCCAAGTCTTACATTTCAACGAAATATATACAAAATAAACTTTGTATAATTAAGATAAAGTAATTGTGAGATGGTGAACCATAACAAAACCCTACTGAAATACTCCAACTCTTGCATTTCACGAACTAAATTACAGACGAACTTTCAAAAATCGATAGTATGTGATACTGATATGGTAAACCAAACCAAAACATCACTGAATTATTCCAACTCTTGCATTTCACGAAAAAAATTCAAAATGAACTTTGGAAAATCATGAGAATTTAACCTTGACAAGGTAAATCACAACAAAACACTACTGAAATATTCCAACTCTTGCATTTCAACGGAAGAAATCCAAAATGAACATTGAAAAATCAAGAGAATGTAAGTGTGACAAGATAAACCACAACAAAACACTACTGAAATAATCCAACTCTTGCATTTCAATGAAAGAAATTCAAAATGAACTTTGAAAAAATCATGAGAATGTAACTATGACAAGGTAAACCACGACAAAACACTACTGAAATATTCCAACTCTTGCATTTCAACGAAAGAAAATTCAAAATGAACTTTGAAAAATTTAGAGAATGTAATTTTGATATGTTAAACGATGACAAAATACTACTGAAATATTCCATCTCTTGCATTTCAATGAAAGAAATTCACAATTAAATTTGAAAAATCATGAGAATGTAACTGTGAAAAGGTTAACTATGACAAACACTACTGAACTATTCCAACTCTTGAATTTCAAGTAAAGAAATCTAAAATTCACTTTGAAACATCATGTGAATTTATCTGTGACAATTTAAACCACGGCAAGAAAATACTGAAATATTCTAACTCTTGCATTTTAATAAAAGAACTTCAAAAAAAGCTTTGAAAGATCAAGAGAATGTAATTGTGAAAAGGTAAACCACGATAAAACACAACAGAAATATTCCAACTCTTGCAATTCACGGACGAAATTCAAAATGAACTTTGAAAAATCAAGAGCATGTAACAGTGATATGGTAAACCATGCCAAAACACCACTGAAATATTCCAACTCTTTCATTTCATTAAAAAAAATAAGAACCAACATTGGAAAACGAATAGAATTTAACAGTGACAAGGTAAAGCACAACAAGACACTAATGAAATATTTCAACTCCTGCATTTCAACAAAAGAAATCCAAAATGAACTTTGAAAAATCAAGAGAATGTAACAGTGACAAGGTAAAGCATAACAAGACACTACAGAAATATTCCAATTCTTGCATTTCAACGAAAGAAATTCAATATGATCTTTGAAAAATCAAGAAAATGTAAAAATACAAAATGAACTTTGAAAAATCTAGAGAATGTAACTGTGACAAGGTAAACCATGACCAAACACTACTGAAATATTCCAACTCTTGCATTTTAAGGAATGAAATCCAAAATGAATTTTGAAAAATCAATAGAATGTAACTGTGACAATGTAAACCATGACAAAACACTATTAAAATATTCCAACTCTTGCCTTTCAAGAATGAAATTCAAAATGAATTTTGAAAAATCAAGAGCATGTAACAGTGATATGGTAAACCATGCCAAAACCACTGAAATATTCCAACTCTTGCATTTCACGAAAGAAATTCAAAATCAACTTTGAAAAATCAAGAGAATGTAACTGTGAGAAGGTAAACCACAACAAAACACTACTGATACATTCCAAATCTTGCATTTCACGAAAGAAAACCAAACTGAGCTTTAACAGATCAATAGAATATACCAGTGACAAGGTAAACCACTACAAGACATTAGCGTCATGTTCAAACTACAGCTTTTCATCGAAAGAAACCCAAAATGAGCATTGAAAATGCATTCACATGTACCAGAGATATGGTATAGCATAACAAAAAACTACTGAAATATTCGAACTCATGTTTTTCCAGGGAAAAAATCCACACTGATCTTTGAAAAATCAAGAGAATGTAACTGTGACAAGTTAAACCACAACAAAACACTACTGAAATATTCCAACTCTTGCATTTCAATGAGAGATATCCAAAATGAACTTTGAAAAATCAATAGAATGTAACTGGGACAAGGTAAACCACGATAAAAGACTATTGCAATATTACAACTCTTGCAATTCACGAAACAAAGTCAAAATCAACTTTGAAAAATCAAGAAAATGTAACTGTGACAATGTAAACTACGAAGAAACACTACTGAAATAGTCTAACTCTTGCATTACACGAAAGAAATTCAAAATGAACTTTGAAAAATCAAGAGAATGTAACTGTGACAAGGTAAACCATAACAAAACACTACTGAAATATTCCTACTCTTGCATTTCAACGATAGATATCCAAAATAGAACTTTGAAAAATCAGGTGAATGTAACTGTGACTAAGTAAACCACGACAAAACACTACTGAAATACTCTAACTCTCGTATTTCACGAAAGATACTCAAAATTAACTATTAAAAATCAAGAGAATGTAACTGCGACATTTTTGAGCACAACAAGTCACAACTGAAATTTACCCAATCTTGAAAATCACCGAAAGAAATCCAAATAGATAATTGAAAAATCAAGGTAACTTAACGGTAACTAGGTAAACTACGACGTGACACTAATGTCATATATACACTCATTCATTATCACGTCTGACTTCCCGATCTAACATTGTCCTATAAAGAGAATAAAAAATTCTAAAATGAACTTAAAAAAAAATAAAATTAATTAATGTAATTATGTAAATTAATTAATAATAAATTAATTTATGTAAATTAATTAAACAAATTAATTAATTAATTTACAGAAAGAATTTCACATTTTCAAACAAAGGAAACATCACGCACTTTGAACAGAAACATCACGAATTTTCACGGTAGTTGAATCGGTCATGACACTGTCTGCTTCTATGGCGGGTGTACGGTCCGCTTGACTTGTAACTGTTATAGCTATATGGTGGACACCCTCGTTGTAAATATTATAGCTTTATAGAAATATTCCAACTCTTGCATTTCCCGAAAGAAATTCAAAATCAACTTTGAAAAATCAAGAGAATGTAACTGTGACAAGGAAAAGCACAACAAAACACTACTGAAATATTCCAACTCTTGCATTTCACGAAAGAAATAATAATATTATTTTATAGATTAATAATATTAATATTATAGATTGAGACAGTAATTTCCTATCTGTCTTCTACCTTAGATTGAGACAGTAATTTCCTATCTGTCTTCTACCTTTAATTGTACACAGTAATTTCCTATTACCCCCGTACCTTTAATTGACACAGTAATTTCCTACCTTCCCCGTCTCTTTAATTGTACACAGTTATTTCCTACCTGCCCCGTCTCTTTAATTGTATCAATACTACTGCTGTGGAAAATTCGAGAACACACTAGATTTTTCGTTACTTTAGAAATAAATTTGGGCTATAGATTTGCATATTAGAGGGGGGGGGTAAAGTGTAGAGGGTCTGCATGCAAAATGTGTTTGGTACAATTATTCTGCATATTAGATAGATAGAGAAGTGTATTTTAAAGCCAAATGTACGGCCATGAACATAGTAAAATAACATAAATGAAAGGCACAAATAACATAAACTTTGACCAGCGAACATCATAAAACACTTAAATGAAACACTACATTAACCTAATAATAGCAATTAATACTTGGAAAATCGGTCATTGAATTTTTTTTTTGTTTAAACAAAATTCCCAGATACCTCGCTATTCTTCTGTAATTTTTAGTGGCCATACCTAGAAGAAATTTTTTCTGACTTTAAACTGTCCAAATACTTTACCCCCCCCCCCTTATGTGCAAATATGTAGCCCAAATTATATATATACCATCTATTCTGTCACTTGTCTCTGTCTTGTTTCATGCTAAGATGAAAGAGATGAACGAAGAAACCGGTTTGTTCTCGAGTTTTACACAGCACAAACTTGAGTGAGTGGCGCATGATTACACAAGTACCAAAATTCCTTCCCCCTACCGAAATAAAAAATAAAACTCAAATAGAATTCTCAAATGTGGAAAACATTATTTTCCATGGGGGGAGGGGTATTTTCCGGGGAGGGGTAATCGCCGGGGGGGGAGGGGGTAAACATCGGCCACCCTGCCTGGGCTATGCTTCTATTACAGTCGGGAAAATTAATATTTTATGCAAATTTTTGCTTTAATTTCCCTATGCCCAAGTAATATGAATGCATAGTAACATTGTGATTGTGCAATTTTTGCGTCTCAATAACTTTAGCGATACAGCATTGTCATTCTCGTCACGCTATTATAGTTAATTATTCCTTCATTCGTGAGACGCACGTCAAAAATACTATGCAACAGATATTTATCGCTTTTTAACATGAAAAATGTAACTGAATATCATGGTTATATGGTAGGCTACCTGCAACCTGGTAAGAATTAATCACGGCACTTAGTAACTGAAAATGGAAAATTTTATTTTAAAAGGAATTTTAAAAGAGTTTCTGTGTAAAACTGATTTAGGAGTGGTGGATATTTTCCAGGTTACACTTAACAGTAAAAATAATGCCGAGAATTTGGAAAAGAACTTAAAACCCTTAAAATCTTGGCGAGTCGAAACGAATAGTTTACCATTGAAAATGCCATGCTAAAGAAATCCTGAACACGGGGTTTCCATCGTCCCATGTCGAAAATTCCTGAAAACTGTGGCAGCACCTGGACAACACTTTAGCTTGGACATCACTGATTTGTCCCCTTTTTATTTCACTTTTACAAGAACTGGTCTATGTTAGGAATCATCGAAGTTTGTTTTATGTACATCATACTACAGTCTTTCTTGCTGTGAAGATGCCTTGATATAAGACTTTACAATTGAGAAGTAAAGCGAAAGCTAGATTTTTTTTACTTTCAACAGCATTAGAATTTATCTTCAATTCCTAAATTTTTCTAATTAAAAATGCAGCAAACTTCGTTCCAGGCTGCATTTAACAGCAAAAGTAATTTCGTCAGCAAAATGTCTGGCATTTCCAAAAGAGCTTGAAATCCCTTAGAATGGTTTTGAATCGGAAAAGGCACTTTACGATTCAAATACCATGGCCGAGAACTTCTGAATGGGGGGATTTCATTCTCCCATGTTAAAAAATCCTGAAAGTAGTATTATACCTTGGCTGGACTGTGTCTAGGATTTTTTCTGGGGGGGGGGGGCACAAAACAATTTTCTTTGGGGGTTTCGTACAAAAAAAAATCACATTTCTTGCTTGTAAAATTATTTTTCTATTATAAGAAAAGTTTGGTTAATTATTACAATCATAATAAACGAATGTTGATGAATCTTTTGTAAAGGTCGATTTGATACCAATATTTAGTCCAACTGAACATTGGTATTAATTATCGGTTTTAGTTTAACTAGCGATTAATTCTGTCAACATTGGTTGTAATTGTATCGATAATTAATCCTCAATATCTGTTGTCGATAGTGTTAATATTAATTAGATATATCAGAATGGTAATGGATTCATTTTGGGTCTAATTTAATTGGTAATTAGTTATGTCGATATCGGTTGTCTATTGTGTCAAAGTAAGTTGCATTTGCCAATTGGTAAGAATTATCTCTTTTAATTTAAATGCTAATTAATTATGCCAGTTATTTCAATATTTAACAGAGAAAATGTGGGTGGACCATTTTTCAAATGTAATGTCTTTATGTAATGATAATCCTGAAGAGGTCCGAGAGCTTGATGAACTTCTTTGACTTCGAGATCCTCAGTTTTTACTTACTAGTTATGATCTGAGTGTAGCTATGAAGAGTCTTAAAAATAAAAAGTGCTCCAGACCATGACGGAATATTTTCCAATCATCTGAAACTTACCCCGGCTTCATCTTTTTGCTAAGCTTTTGAGTTTTTTTAATCTGATTCTTTTGTCTGGGCAAGTGCCAACTTCTTTTAAAACAGGGATAATTACGCCGGTTCCAAAGCATGGAAAAAGCAAGTACCAGACATGCGATTCGTGGTATTTTGGACTTAAAGTTCGCATTGCCTCGGGATCTATAATTTCTACTGATGAAGTAGTAGTTAGGAGGGGGGGGAATATTATTGTCGTCTATTTTCAATTTGTGTCTAAAGGATTGTTTTGCTTCATTAAAAACCTCTCTGATTTACTTAGCAGTTGAAACTAGCTATTTGGCATATACTGATGACATTATTTTACTTAGTCGGTCGAAGACTGTTTTGATTGAAATTTTAAGATTTTAGCAAATGAGCTAAACAAAAAAGATCGAGATAATAACCTGGCGAAATGACAGTATATTATGATTAATGATCCTCATGGTTCTCCTTCTCCTGATTCCGGTAATGATTGGATTCGGCGATATACCTCGGTGTCCCATATCCTTCTGTAAATAGACTATCACCTCTTTTAATAATAAGCCATCTGGAAGTTAAGATAAGAAAGACGTTCGGTTCCCTCGTTCATCGAGGGATTTTGAAAACTTTTCCATCTTCTACTTCATCTCAAGTTAAAGTTGTGTATTTTAGGTATCTTAAATTTCTACTAGGCTTTCCGCTAAGTGCTCGTAATACTCCTTTAAAATATATTTATGGAATAAAGGACCCCATTGATGTAATAAAGATTAAGTGTGAACTTTTAGTTCAAAAAGCTCGAAATTATCTTGAATATAGAAATTTATTCCCGTTTTTTGAAAAAATCTAACCAATGTTAACCGATTGACGTAGATGGTTGTATTAATCGGTAGTTCTGGTCTTGTTAATTGGAAGTTGTGTTTTTCTAATTTAAATGTTAGTTTCAATTCTAAAATAATTTGGCTCCCGAAACTGAAAAACCAAGCATTGTGAGCCAATTGAACTGCTTTTATCGATTAATGCTGGACTTCCAATCTAATGCCAGTGAAAAACATTCTGTGATGTATGTTTTTGTCTGTATCTTGAATGTTTTTCTTTTCTTTGGTTACTCTGCTCTTGTGAAGTTTTTAAGCTTTATGCAGGGCCGTATCCAGGATTTTTGTTCGGGGGGGGGGGGGTTTACCCGATTTTTTCCCGTGGACTTTGTCTAAGATCCTCGAGCAACATTGCGTTAGCTCGAGACCGTTAGTCCGCCCCTTGCGAACGAGGACGCGTCCACGTTAGAAATTTTGTGAAAGCAATTCCTCTTGATGGCAGTAAATTTATTGAAGAATAAGGTTCCAAGATCTTGGAAAAATAAACTAAAAGAAAAATTATTTTTTGTATCTCAAATAGGGGAACTGATGAAAGATACACATTTTTGAAAACCAATTAAATATGCAAGAAGCAACTGCAGGGATATGAAAAAAGGTTGTTATGAACTTTCTAAGGGAACTTCAGGTCTGAGATCTACAGAGAAGATGTCAGTGAAACGATTTGGAACTGTAAGACCATGGAATGTAATATAGTCTAAAAAAATATATTTCCTCTGCTTCTGTCACAATTTCTTCCCTGAAAACATTGGGGCTGTGAGCGGCGAACACGGGGAACTTTCCTATTATCTATTGTGGAAATGGAAAGGCTATACCATGGTAAATGGTGTCCAAATATGTTGTCAAAATAATGCTGGACGTTGGAGAGAAATGTTTATCAAGCGATGTACAGCCGAAAATCTACTTCACATACATTTCCTTCACATACATGCAAAGATTTTCTCATGTAAGTGATCATAAAGCCATAATGAAGAATAATTTATTTCAACCCTTTTTACAAGCATGAAATACCCTTAGAGGAGTTCAAATATTCAGGTAAATAAAAGAAAACGATAACATTAACAAGAAAAAACTCATAAGAAAAATAACATCTCAGCTAATTAGACAATACAATTAAGCTATCCAGTTAAGAGGAAAGTCGAAAATATTTTCTTGACGCGTACGAAACCTATTCACAAGCTTGTCCATTTTTGAAGAAATATCAAAAACGTCATATCTACTCGAAATGTACTGGTCGTGAGTCCAAAACAGGGACTGGAGAAGATATTTGCAAAAACCGAGGAATAGAGATTCAATGTTCTTCCACTTAGATAATGGGAAAAAATTTCACAAAAGGACTAAAAAGAAGACATTTCAGGTAAAAAAAAAGTGTTGTAAAGGCTGCCCAGGGTTATTTTGTGAAACAGGCCTTTAATAATCCTTTAATAATTCCGATGGCATCATTTGAAAGGCCTTGGCTAAGCACGTAGCCTTGTTTCACACCTTTCCGAACAGTTATGGTGTTGCTAAGCTGGCAACCTAGCTGTACCCATATGGACGCTTTGCTGCAACAATTCATAAGAGACGGCCGAGAAAATGTTTTATTCCACTTCTCAAGAGAGAAAAAACAGCGTGTGAATGGTTAATGGAATCGAACACCTTTGCAATGACGATCGCACACGCATTCAGATTCTTTTCAGCATCCAATAGTTCGCGGAATCCAAATTGGTTGCTATAATATACAAACATGAAAAATATTTGTCATGTGATTGTTCTAAAACCCAAGATGATGAAAGCGAAAATTATTGAAATCGGAATGAAAAGTTTCACAGAATTACTATGTTCTATGTATCTTTTATTTTCCCTACATCGCTCATTGTTTCCTCTAATCATAGAATCACTCAGTGTGTTCCTTTGAGTGTGCTGAAGTTTATATTTCTTTGACCAGGTTGTGAGCATTATATAGTTAGTTAGGTTGGAATTATTTTCTACTTGGGCTAGCAGGCTACCACAAGATCGTGGAGAGGTATTTAATGGCTGAGTTCAAAGCTACTGCCTAAAATAAATTTGTATTCGCAACGCCCCTGTAATCTGCACTTTTGGTCTCATCCCTGGAGTAATCTCTATGGTCGAACATACTTAAAATTAGTTTAAAAATTCCCCCTCTTGTATTTTCCCTCTTACTCCCCTAGTAAGGAAGACCTAAAAATTGCACATTTAAAAAAAGATACCTAATCAATAAATTTCATTCGTTTATAGGTACAAATTCTTAAACTTAGCGATAATATCCTTATAGAAAATCATACTGACCTTTTTAGTTTCAATGGGCAGGGTAAACAAAGATCTGTCTCTAAGGTTTAAGGTTTATATTAAAAAAACAAGCGAAAACTTTTTAAAACAATGCTCTTCTGCAAATAAATACCGAAATTGAAAAAAACAAAATTATTATTTCGATACTTCAAAGATTAGCTCAAATGAACTTATTCCTGATATTTTCCAATGCCTGCAAATTTAAAAAAAACTAGTACTTTATTAAAAGCTGTAGTTACTTGAGTTTTAAAGAATTGTAATCAAACAGTTCCTGGTAAAGAACTGTAGTAAGTAAGGAGCGACCCGGCTCAGTAGTAACCGAAACTCTAAAAAAGGAATTTTGATACCAGCAGATACATCAAAAATATCAAATTTTTATTGTGATTTCAAATATATAAGTTTCATTAAGTTTATACTTACCCATCAAAAGTTACGCGCTGGAAAAATTTGCCTTATTAGTAGAGGAGGGGGTACCAGCACAGAACGAACACCGTGCTGCCATCTACAATTTAGTTTAATGCTGACGGGACATAATTTATTCAAGGATTATCGATCGAGTCTAATGTGGGTGTGTCAAGGTCAATCGATCTGTTGTTGTTTGGCCACGTGCGAATGGCACGAGGGGTGATTTACATAATCGATGGGGGAATTATTGAACCACGTGGTCCTGTCACGAGTAGCACCTGTGAACTTGATTTACATAATCGATGGGGGAATTATTGAACCAAGTGGGCCTGTCAAGAGTAGCACCTGTGAACTTGATTTACATAATCGCTAGGGGAAATTATTGATTCACGAAGGGGAGAATTAAGAAACATTAAGGCTTCTTTAATATTAGGTCTGAGGGATAAACATTCTTTAGGTCAGAGAGAAAAATTAATATTCAATTTTTAAATAGGGCTTCATTGATCTTTAGTGTCAGGAATTATAATTGACATCACTTGTTATCTTGGAATTATGCGGGAGTCTAAAGAGATAGAAATTCTATTTTTAAATACGGCTTCACGGTGCTTTAAGTCGGAGAGATAAATTGATATTCTAACGAAACCCTAATAGTTTAGCTAGGAAAATTTATGAGATGAAGAGATTAACGTAGGAAAGTGTTTCCTAGAAATTTGAAATGCGTTAGCGCAGAGATGCCAAACAAAAGGAACAAGCTGAAATTACGTTTAGGGAATATTTGGGCGAAACCGTTTTATCCATTTTATGGGATTATTTCGGCGAAACAGTTAGAGACATTTTGAAAGAAGATTTTAGGAGAGGTTTTAGAAGAGAATTTGAGGGTGAAACTCTGTGGTCGTTATAATACACAAGTTCCATTTGAACAGTGTTGTGAGGTCCTCTACCCCAACCCCAAAGAGTTCCAATCCCCCACCACAACCCCGAAGGAAGCCCCCGGTACTCAAAGGTCCCCCAAGCTCCCATAGAGCCCCCCCCAAACGCCCTCCTCAGACCCTCAAAGGCCCTCCTCTGGTCCTCAAAGGGCCCTCGGACCCCCAAAGGGCACCCCGGACCCCAAAGGCCCTCCCCCGGTCCTCAAAGGTCCCCCGGGCTCCCAAAGAGCCACCGGCGCCCCCAAAGATCCACCCAGACCCCCAAAGGCCATCCCCGGGCCCCCCAAAGGCCCATCGAGCTCCCAAAGGACCAACGGGGTCCCAAAGGCCCTACACCGGTCCCCAAATGTCCCCCAGGCCCCCCACTGTCCCCCCCGACCCCCAAAGGCCCTCCTCCGGCCCCCAAAGGCACACCGAGCTCCCAAAAGACCAGCGGGGTCCCAAAGGCCTTCACCCGGTCTCCAAATGTCCCCCAGGCCCCCAACTGTCCCCCTGGACCCCCAAAGGCCCTCCACCGGCACCCAAAGGTCCCCCAGGCTCCCAAAGGACCCCCACCCTCCCTCTCCTCCCCACTCCTCACCGTCACCTCCCCCTCCCCCCATCCCCCCTCTCCCCTCCCCCCTCCCCTCCTCCCCCTCCTCCTCCCCTCCCCTCCCCCTCCCCATCCTCCCCCCCCCATTTTTTTAATATTTTTTGTGCATTGAGACACAGAAGGGACACCCTCCCCCAAGGGTCCCCCAAACACCCTCCCCGGGCCCCCCAAAGAGTTCCCTCTCCATTTTTTTAAATACTTTTTTATGGCTTTATTATATCTTCTGAACAAGTTACATTCATAATGTCATTCCTAATTCCATTTTCCAACCTCAGAGTCCCCTCCCCAATTTGTAAATACTTTCTTGAATTTTTTAACATGGTATTTTTTAACTTTTTACGTTCCGACCTTTCTCAAAGAGTCAAATTTAAAGTTCTATTCCAAATATTTTCCCGGAACAAGAAAAGTCCCAAGACATAAAAAATTTAAAGTTCACTTCTAAATTTTTCCGTAGAAGATGGGAAAAGTTATACTACGATTGTGATTATTTTCTATGAAGATAAAAAATTTCACTTTAATTCTAAATTTTCTTAAATTCAGTTCTGACCATTCTCAAAGAGATGAAAAAATTTAAAGTTCTATTCCAAATATGTCCCCGGAAGAAGAAAAGTTCAACTTCGATTCTGAATTTTCCCAATGAAAATGAAATAAGTGATTGATCAATTCTATTTTCCCAAAATAATATGAAACTTTCCACTTCAATTCAGATTTTTCTCAAAGAGATGAAAAAATTTAAAATATTTTTCCAAATTTTTCTTAGAAGATAGAAAAGATCAAGTTCTAATCTGAATTCTACCAAAGAACACAATTCAATTCTAATTTCTCCAGAGAAAATAAAAAGCTTCCACTTCAGTTTTAAGTTTACAAAGACATAAAAAATTTAAAGTTCAGCTCTAAATTTTTTCTTAGAAGATAGGAAAAGTTATACTTTGATTGTGATTATTTTCTATGAAGATAAAAATTTTCACTTTATTTCTAAATTTTATTAAATTCAGTTCCGACCTTTCTCAAAGAGATGAAAAAATTTTAAGTTCTGTTCAATATATTTTCTCGGAAGAAGAAAAGTTCAACTTCAATTCTGAATTTTCTCATTGAAAATGAAATAAGTTATTTATCAATTCTATTTCTCCAAAATAATATAAAAATTTTCCACATCAGTTCAGATTTTGCTGAAAGAGATGAAATATTTAAAATACTATACAAAATTTTTCATAGAAGATAGAAAAGTTCAAGTTCTCTTATGAATTTTACCAACACATACACTTCAATTCTAATTTCTCCAGAGAAAATAAAAATCTACCATTTCAGTTTTAAGTTCACCAAGACAGAAAAAATTTAAAGTTCTGTTCTAAATTTTTATGTAGAAGATAGGAAAAGTTATACTATGATAGTGATTATTTTCCATGAAGATAAGGTTTCACTTTAATTCTAAATTTTCTAAAATTCAGTTCCGATTTTTCACATAGAGATGAAAAAAATTTAAAGTTATGTTCCCAATTTTTCATAGAATATTGGAAAAGTTATACTATGATCGTTAATATTCGAGTTCTCTTCTGAATTTTATCAAAGAACACACTTCAATTCTAATTTCTCCAGAGAAAATAAAAAGCTGCCACTTCAGTTTTAAGTTCGCCATGACATAAAAAATTTAAAGTTCAGTTCTAAATTTCTACATAGAAGATAGGAAAAGCTATACTATGATTGTGATTATTTTCTATGAAGATTAAAAAGTTTCACTTCAATTTTAAATTTTCTCAAAGAAGTGAAGAAAAGTTCAACTTCGATTCTGAATTTTCTCAATGAAAATGAAATAAGCTATTGATCATTTTTATTTTCCCAAAATAATATAAAAATTTTCCACTTCAGTTCAGATTTTTTTGCAATAGATGAAAAAATTCAAAATACTGTTCTAAATTTTTCATAGAAGATAGAAAAGTTCTTGTTCTCTTCTGAATTTTATCAAAGAACATAATTCATTTCTAATTTCTCCAGAGAAAATAAACATTTTCCATATCACTTATAAGTTTACCAAGACATAAAAATTTAAAGTTCAATTCTAAATTTTTCCATAGAAGATAGGAAAATTTATACTATGATTGTGATTATTTTCCATGAAGATAAAAAGTTTCACTATAATTCTAAAGTTTCTTAAATTCAATTCCGACCTTTCTCAAAGAGATGAAAAAAATTAAAGTTCTGTTCCAAATATTGCCCTGAAAGAAGAAAATTTCAACTCCGATTCTGAATTTTCTCAATGAAAATGAAAAAAGTTAATGATCAAATCTTTTTTCCCAAAAATAATATAAAAATTTCCACTTCATTTCAGATTTTTTTCTCAAAGAGATGAAGAAATTTAAAGTTCTGTTCCAAATTTTTAATATAATATATGAAAATTTATACTTTGATCGTGAATATTATATTTCTATTCTGAATTTTACCAAATAAAACAATTCAATTCTAATTTCCCCAATAAAAAATTTAAAGTTCAATTCTAAATTTTTCGGTGGAAGATAGAAAAAGTAATACCATACGTGTGAATATGTCCCAGTAAGATATGAAGTTACATTTATGCTTAACGTCTACTCTCCTTCAAGAAGTAGAGGACAAGTTCTCTTCTGAACTTTACCACCTAGCACACTCCAATTCCCATACATCAGGGGGAAATAATAAACTTCCATCAAAGTTATCTATTTCATAAAGACTAATAGACATTTATATCCCAAGCATCTAATTTTATTGTGTAGATAGAAAAATTAATACCATACTTGTGAATATTTTCATGGAAGATAAAAAGTTCTAGTTCAATTTAAAATTTTCTCAATCAAGTGAAGGAAAGTTCAAGTTCTCTTCTGAATTTTCTCAATGAAAAAGAAATTAGTCAATGATTATTTCTATTTTTCAAAATAATATAAAAAATTTTAACTTTACTTTATATTTGACTTGAAGAGATGAAAAATTTCAAATACTATTCAAAATTTTTCACTGAAGATAAAAAAGTTCAATCTGGCTCGAAGAGATGACAAATTTAAAACACTGTTCCAAATTTTTCACTGAAGATAAAAAAGTTTAAGTTCTCTTCGAAATTTTACCAAAGAACACAATTCAATTCTAATTTCTCCAGAGAAAATAAAAATCTTCCACTTCAGTTCTATATTTCACAAAGATAAAGAAATTTAGAGTTGTATTCTAATCAGTTGGCTGGATCCAGTTTATTTAATACCATACTTTCTTATATTGTTCTGAGGGATAAAAGTTCAAGTTCAATTTAAAATTTTCACTATGAAGAGAAGACTAGTCCACGATCTCTACATAAGTTTACAAATGCCAAAACTTCATTGATAAATTCTTCATATACAATAAAAAGAATCAACTGAAGATCTTTATTTGACAAACACATAGAGAAATATAAAGTTCAATTCTAATTTTTCGGTGAAAGATAGAAAAAGTAATACCACACTGGTTAATATTTTTAAGGAAGATAAAAAGTTCTATTTCTTATTTAAAATTTCTCAACGATATCAAGTACTGTTCAAGTTCTCTTCAGAACTTTACCAAAGAACAGACTTCAATTCTAATTTCTCCAGAGAAAACAAAAATCTTACACTTAAGTTATTTATTTCACTAAGACATAAAGAAATTTAAAGTTCAATTCTAAATTTTTCGGTGGAAGATAGAAAAAGTAATACCACACTAGTGAATATTTTCACGGAAGATAAAAAGTTCTAGTTTCATTTAAAATTTTCTCAACGATGTCAAGGAAAGTTCAAGTTCTCTTCTGAACTTTACCAAAGAACACACTTCAATTCTAATTTCTCCAGAGAAAACAAAAAGCTGCCACTTCAGTTCTTTATTTCAAAAAGAAATAAATAAATTTAAAAAGTTCAATTCTAAATTTTTCGGTGGGAGATAGCAAAATTAATACCATACTTGTGAGACTAAAAATGAAGATATTTATGCAGAGTTTCAACTAGCTATGGCTAAGTTTGCTAAAGACAATCTATTTTCTTGCGAAAACACACAAACTCATATAAAATGTTCAATGTTCCTCTAGTACCTACGCAATTAGACTAAAAATGAAGATATTTATGCACAGTTTCAACTACCTATGGCTAAGTATACTAAACACAAGCTATTTTCGTGCGAAAACACACACAATCAGAAGTAAATTGTTCAACGTTCATATAGTACATATTAACTTATTATTAAATGAAGATATTTATGCAGAGTTTCAACTATCTATGGCTAAGTTTGCTAAAGACAAGCCATTTTCTTGCAAAAACACCCAAACTCAGAAAAAATGTTCAATGTTCCTTTAGTACCTACGCAATTAGACTAAAAATGAATGTATTTATGCAGAGTTTCAACTAGCTATGGCTAAGTTTGCTAAAGACAAGCTATTTTCGTGCGAAAACACACAAATCAGAAAAAATGTTCAATGTTCCTCTAGTACCTATGCAATTAGGCTGAAATGAAGATATTTATGCAGAGTTTCAACTATCTATGGCTAAGTTTTCTAACGACAATCTATTTTCTACAGAAAACACACAAAATCATAAAAAAATTGCAATGTTAATATATTACATAAGCAATTAATATAAAAATGAAGATATTTATGCACAGTTTTAACTAGCTATGGATAAGTTTACTAAAGAAAAGATATTTTCGTGCGAAAACACACAAAATCAGAAAAAATGATAAATGTTGCTCTAGTACAATAGAAATTGGGCTAAAAATTACGTTATTTATGAAGAGTTTCAACTAGCTATGTCTGATTTTGCTAGAGACAAGCTATTTCCTTGCAAAAACACAAACAAACTCAGAAAATGTTATCAATGATCATATAGTACCAACGCAATTAGACTAAAATTGAAGTTATTTATGCAGAGTTTCAAATATCTATGGCTAAGTTTGATAAAGACAAGCTATTTTCTCACGAAAACACACAAAATCATAAAAAAATGTTCAATGTTCCTCTAGTACATACACAATTAGGCTAAAAATTAAGTTATTTATGCAGAGTTTCAACTAACTATGGCTAAGTTTGCTAAAGACAATCTATTTTCTAGCGAAAACAAAAAAAATCAGAAAAAATGTTCAATCTTCCTGTATTACATACGCAATTAGGATGATATGAATATATTTATGCAGAGTTTCAACTATCTATGGCTAAGTTTGCTAATGACAAGCTATTTTCTTGCTAAAACACACACAATCAGAAAAAATGTTCAATGTTCCTTGAGTACCTAAGGAATTTGGCTTAAATTAAGATATTTATGCAGAGTTTAAACTAGCTATGGCTAAGTTTGCTAAAGACAAGCTATTTTCTTGCGAAAACACAAACAAAATCAGAAAAAATGTTCAATGTTCCTTTAGTACATACGCAATTAGACTAAAAATGAAGATATTTATGCAGAGTTTCAACTAGCTATGGCTAAGTTTGCTAAAGACAAGCTATTTTCTTTCGAAATCATACAAAATCAGAAAAAATGTTCATTTGTACTTTATTTCATTCACAATTAGACTAAAAATGAAGATATTTATGCACATTTTCAACTAGCTATGGCTAAGTTTGCTAAAGACAAGCTATTTTCTTGCGAAAACACACAAAATCAGAAAAAATATTCAATGTTCCTTTAGTACATACGCAATTAGACTAAAAATGAAGATATTCATGCAGAGTTTCAACGATCTATGGCTAAGTTTACTAAAGACAAGCTATTTTCTTGAGAAAACACACAAAATCATAAAAAATTTTCAATTTAAATGTATTAAATACGAAATTATTCTAAAATTTAATATATTTATGAAGTGTTTCAACTAGCTATGGCTAAGTTTGCTAAAGACAAGCTATTTTCTTGTAAAAACACACAAAATCAGAAAAAATATTGTTAGGTTAGGTTAAGCTGGGTTAGCCTGCGTACGCGCGCGTATAGGTTAGGTTAGGTTGGATTAAGTTAGGTTAGGTTAAGTTAGGTTAGGTTAGGTTAGATTAAGTTAGGTTAGGTTAAGTTAAGTTAGGCTAGGTTCGCCGAAGTACACGCGCGTACGTAGGCTAACCTAGCCGAACCTAACTTAACCTAACTTAATCTAATCTAAACTAACCTAACCTAACCTAACCTAACCTAACCTAAACTAACCTAACCTAACCTCTCTGCGCGCGTACTAATGCTAACCTAACCTAATCTAACTTAACCTAGCCAAAAAATAATTTTTATGAGTTTGTGTGATTTAGCAAGAAAATATCTTGTCGTTATCAAACTTAGCCATAGATATTTGAAACTGTTCATAAATATCTTCATTTTTATCATAATTTCTTATGGACTCCATTAACATTTAAAATTTTTTCTGATTTTGTTTGTTTTCTCAAGAAAATATCTTGTCTTTAGCAAACTTAGCCAGAGCTAGTTGAAACTCTGCATAAATATCTTCATTTTTATATTAATTGCGTAGGTACTAAAGGATCATTGAACATTTTTTCTGATTTTGTTTGTGTTTTCGAAATAAAATAGCTTGTCTTTAGCAAACTTAGCCATTGATAGTTGAAACTCTGAATAAATATCTTCATTTAGGACTAAGTGCGTAGTTACTAAAGTAACATTGAACATTTTTTCTGATTTTGTGTGTTTTCGCAAGAAAATAGCTTGTCTTTATCAAACTTGGACTTAGATATTTGAAACTCTTCATAAATATCTTCAATTTAGCCTTAGTGCTTAGTTACTAAGGGAACATTGATAATTTTTTCTGATTTTGTGTTGTTTCGCAAGAAAACACCTTGTTTTTAACAATTTGAGCCATAGCTAGTTGAAACTCTGCATAGATATCTTCATTTTTAGCCTAATTGCGTAGCTACTAAAGGAACAGTGAAAATTTTTTCTGATTTTGTTTGTTTTCGCAAGAAAAATAGCTTGTCTTTAGCAAACTTAGCCATAGCTAGTTGAAAATCTGCATAAATATATTAATTTTTAGTCTAATTACGTATGTAATAAAGGAAAATTTAACATTTTTTCTGATTTTGTTTGTGTTTTCGCAAGAAAATAGATTGTCTTTAGCAAACTTAGTCATAACTAGTTGAAACTCTGCATAAATATCTTCATTTAAGACTAAGTGCTTAGGTACTAAAGGAACAGTGAACATTTTGTCTGATTTTGTGTGTTTTCGCAAGAAAAGAGCTTGTCTTTAGCAACCTTAGTCATATATAGCTGAAACTCTGCATAAATATGTTCAATTCAGCCTAATTCCGTAGGTACTAAAGTAAAATTGAAAATTTTTTCTGATTTTGTTTGTTTTCGCAAGAAAATAGCTTGTCCTTAGCAAACTTAGCCATAGCTAGTTTAAACTCTGCATAAATACATTCATTTTTAGCCTAATTGCGTAGGTACTAAAGGAACGTTTTACATTTTTTTCCTATTTTGTTTGTTTTTGAGAGAAAATAGCTTGTCTTTATAAAAATTAGCCATATCTATTTTAAACTCTGCATAAATACCTTCATTTTTTGGCTAATTTCGTAGGTAATAAAGGAACATTGAACATTTTTTCTGATTTTGTTTGTGTTTTTCGCAAGAAAATATCTTGTCTTTAGCAAACTTAGTTATAGATAGTTGAAACTCTTCATAAATATCTTCATTTTTAGTGTAGTTGTGTAGTTACTAAAGGAATATTGAACATTTTTTCTTATTTTGTGTGTTTTTTCAAGAAAATATCTTGTCTATAGTAAACTTAGCCTTAGATACTTGAAAATCTGCATAAATATATTACTTTTTAGTTTGGTTACGTAGGTACTAATGGAGCATTGATTATTTTTTCTGAGTTTGTGTGTTTTCGATAGAAAATAGATTGTCTTTAGCAAACTTAGCCATAGATAGTTTAAACTCAGCATGCATATATTCATATAAGACTAATTGCGTAGGTATTAAAGGAACATTGAACATTTTTTCTGATTTGTGTTTTTTCGCACGAAAATATCTTGTCTCTAGCAAACCTAGCTATAGCTAGTTGAAACTATGCATCAATATCTTCATTTTTAGTCCATTTGCGTAGGTACTAAAGGAACATTGAACATTTTACTTCCGAGTTTGTGTGTTTTTGCAAGAAAATAGCTTGTCTTTAGCAAACTTAGCCATAGCTAGTTGAAACTCTGCATAAATATCTTCATTTAAGCATAATTGCATAGGTACTAAAGGAAAATTGAACAATTTTTGTGATTTTGTGTGTTTTCGCAAGAAAATATCTTGTCTTTAGCATACTTAGTCATAGTTAGTTGAAACTGTGCATAAATATCTTCATTTTTAGCCTAATTGCGTAGGTACTAGAGGAACATTGAACATTTTTTCTGATTTTGTGTTTTTTTGCAAGAAAATAGCTTGTCTTTAGCAAACTTAGCCATAGCTAGTTGAAACTCTGCATAAATATCTTCATTTTTAGTCTCACAAGTATGGTATTATTTTTGCTAACTCCCACCGAAAAATTTAGAATTGAACTTTAAATTTCTTTATGTCTTTGTGAAATAAAGAACTGAAATGGCAGCTTTTTGTTTTCTCTGGAGAAATTAGAATTGAAGTGTGTTCTTTGGTAAAGTTCAGAAGAGAACTTGGACTCTCCTTGACTTCGTTGAGAAAATTTTAAATGAAACTATAACTTTTTATCTTTCATGAAAATATTCACTAGTGTGTTATTACTTTTTCTAAATCCCACCAAAAAATTTAGAATTGAACTTTAAATTTCTTTATGTTTTTGTGAAATAAAGAACTGAAGTGGCAGCTTTTTGTTTTCTCTGGAGAAATTAGAATTGAAGTGTGTTCTTTGATAAAGTTCAAGTTCTCTTCAAGTTCAGAAGAGAACTTGAACTTTCCTTGACATCGTTGAGAAAATTTTAAATTGAACTAGAACTTTTTATCTTCCGTGAAAATATTCACTAGTGTGGTATTACTTTTTCCATCTTCCACCAAAATATTAGAATAGAACTTTAAATTTATCTATGTGCTTGTCAAATAAAGAACTGAAGTGTTAGATTTTTGTTTTCTCTGGAGAGATTAGATTTGAAGTGTGTTCCTTGGTAAAGTTCAGAGGAGACCTTGAACTCTTCTTCACTTCGTTGAGAAAATCTTAAATTGAACTATAACTTTTTATCTTCCGTGAAAATATTCACAAGTATGGTATTACTTTTTCTATCTTCCACCTAAAAATTTAGAATTGAACTTTATATTTCTTTGTCTTTGTGAAATAAATAACTGAAGTGGAAGATTTTTATTTGCTCTTGAGAAATTAGAATTGAATTGTGTTATTTGATAAAATTCCGAAGAGAACTTGAACTTTTTTATCTTCAGTGAAAAATTTGGAACAGTATTTAAATTTTTCATCTCTTCGAGCCAGATTGAACTTTTTTATCTTCAGTGAAAAATTTGGAACAGTACTTTAAATTTTTCATCTCTTCAAGTCAGATCTGAACTAAAGTGAAAAATTTTTATATTATTTGGAAAAATAGAAATGATCAATGACTAATTTTTTTTTCATTGAGAAAATTCAGAAGAGAACTTGAACTTTCCTTCACTTCGTTGAGAAAATTTTAAATTGAACTAGAACTTTTTATATTCCATGAAAATATTCACAAGTATGGTATTACTTTTTCTATTTTCCACCTAAATATTTAGAATTGAACATTGATGTTATGTATGTCTGGTTTAAATAAGATAATGGAAGAGGATTATTTTAGTGTTCTATTTATAAAGGATACTTTTTTTTTGTACTGTATTAAATTTCCTACTCTACATTTAGGTATACATCACGTAGGTGAGAAAATTTTATATTGTACGGGAAAAGCTTATATTACGGGAAATTATTAACCCGACTTGTCTTAAATTTTCTATCTTCCACCGAAAAATTCAGAATTGAACTTAAAATTTTTTATTCGGGAAATTAGAATTGAATTGTTTTCTTTGGTAAAATTCAGAATAGAACTTGAATATTCACGATCAGAGTATAACTTTTCCTATCTTCTATGAAAAATTTGGAACAGAAATTTAAATTTCTTCATCTCTTTGAGAAAAAAAATCTGAACTGAAGTGGAAATTTTTATATTATTTTTGTGAAAAAAGATTTGATCAATAGCTTTTTCATTTTCATTTAGAAAATTCAGAATTGAAGTTGAACTTTTCTTCTTCCGGAAAAATATTTGGAACAGAACTTTAATTTTTTTCATCTCATTGAGAAAGGTCGGAATTGAATTTAAGAAGACTTAGAATTAAAGTGAAACTTTTTATCTTCATGGAAAATAATCACAATCAGAGTAGAAATTGTCCTATCTTCTATGGAAAAATTTAGAATTGAACTTTAAATTTTTATGTATTGGTAAACTTAAAAGTGATATGGAAACTGTTTATTTTCTCTGGAGAAATTAGAATTGAATTATTTTCTTTGATAAAATTCAGAAAAGAACAAGAAATTTTCTATCTTCTATGAAAATTTTGGAACAGTATTTTAAATTTTTTCATCTGTTTGAGAAAAATCTGAACTGAAGTGGAAAATTTTTATATTACTTTGTGAAAATATAAATGCTCAATAACTTGTTTCATTTTCATTGAGAAAATTCAGAATCGAAGTTGAAATTTCCTTGACTTCTTTGAGAAAATTTAAAATTGAAGTGAAACTTTTTAATCTTCATAGAAAATAATCACAATCATAGTATAACTTTTCCTATCTTCTATGTAGAAATTTAGAACTGAACTTTAAATTTTTTGTGTCATGGTGAACTTAAAACTGAAGTGGCAGCTTTTTATTTTCTCTGGAGGAATTAGAATTGAATTGTGTTCTTTGATAAAATTCAGAAGAGAACTTGAATATTCAAGATCAAATTATAACTTTTCCAATATTCTATGAAAAATTTGAAAAAGAATTTTAAATTTTTTTCTTCTCTATGTGAAAAGTCGGAACTGAATTTAAGAAAATTTATAATTAAAGTTAAACTTTGTATCTTCATGAAAAATAATCACTATCAGATCGTAACTATTATTATCTTCTACATAAAAATTTTGAACAGAACTTTAAATTTTCTATGTCTTGGTGACCTTAAAACTGAAATGGAAGATTTTTATTTTCTCTGGATAAATTAGAATTGAATTTTGTTTGTTGGTAAAATTCAGAAGAGAACTTGAACTTTTCTATCTTCTATGAAAAATTTGGTATAGTATTTTAAATTTTTCATCTCTTTGAGAAAAATCTGAACTGAAGTGGAAAATTTTTATATTATTTTGGAGAAGAAGAATTGATCAATAACTTATTTCATTTTCAATGAGAAATTCAGAATCGAAGTTGAACTTTTCTTCTTCCGAGAAAATATATTGAACAGAACTTTAAATTTTTTCATCTCTTTGAGAAAGGTCGGAACTGAATTTAAGAAAAGTTAGAATTAAAGTGAAACTTTTTATCTTCATATAAAATAATCACAATCAAAGTATAACTATTCCTATCTTCTAAGTAAAAATTTAGAACTGAACTATAAATTTTTTATGTCTTGGTAAACTTAAAACTGAAGTGTAATCTTTTTATTTTCTCTGGAGAAAATAGAATTGAATTATGTTCTTTGGTAAAATTCAGGTTAGAACTTGATATTTTCTATCTTCTAAGAAAAATTTTGAACAATATTTTAAATTTTTTCATCTCTTTGAGAAAAATCTGAATTGAAGTGGAAAATTTCATATTATTTTGGCAAAATAGACTTGATCAATAGATTATTTCATTTTCATTAAGAAAATTCAGAATTGAAGTTGAACTTTTCTTCTTCCGGGGACATATTTGGAATAGAACTTTAAATTTTTTCATCTCTTTGAGAATGGTCAGAACTGAATTTAAGAAAATTTAGAATTAAAGTGAAATTTTTTATCTTCATAGAAAATAATCACAATCGTAGTATAACTTTTCCCATCTTCTACGGAAAAATTTAGAGGGGGAGGTGACGGTGAGGAGTGGGGAGGAGAGGGAGGGTGGGGGTCCTTTGGGAGCCTGGGGGACCTTTGGGTGCCGGTGGAGGGCCTTTGGGGGTCCGGGGGGACAGTTGGGGGCCTGGGGGACATTTGGAGACCGGGTGAAGGCCTTTGGGACCCCGCTGGTCTTTTGGGAGCTCGGTGTGCCTTTGGGGGCCGGGGGAGGGCCTTTGGGGGTCCGGGGGGACAGTTGGGGGCCGGGGGGACATTTGGGGACCGGTGTAGGGCCTTTGGGACCCCATTGGTCCTTTGGGAGCTCGATGTGCCTTTGGGGGGCCGGGGGATGGCCTTTGGGGGTCTGGGTGGGTCTTTGGGTGCGCCGGTGGCTCTTTGGGGGTCCGGGGGCCCTTTGAGGACCAGAGGAGGGCCTTTGGGGTCCGGGGTGCCCTTTGGGGGTCCGGGGGCCCTTTGAGGACCAGAGGAGGGCCTTTGAGGGTCTTAGGAGGGCGTTTGGGGGGCTGGGGCTCTATGGGAGCTTGGGGGACCTTTGAGTACAGGGGGCTTCCTTCGGGGTTGTGGTGGGGGATCGGAACCCTTTGGGGTTGGGGTAGAGGACCTCACAACACTTTTCAAATGGAACTTGTGTATTATAACGACCACAGAGTTTCACCCTCAAATTCTCTTCTAAAACCTTTCCTAAAATCTTCTTTCAAAATGTCTCTAACTGTTTCGCCGAAATAATCCCATAAAATGGATAAAACGGTTTCGCCCAAATAATCCCTAAACGTAATTTCAGCGTGTTCCTTTTGTTTAGCATCTCTGCGCTAACGCATTTCAAATTTCTAGGAAACCCTTTCCTACGTTAATCTCTTCATCTCATAAATTTTCCTAGCTAAACTATTAGGGTATCGTTAGAATATCAATTTATCTCTCCAACTTAAAGCTCCATGAAGCCGTATTTAAAAATAGAATTTCTATCTCGTTAGACTCCCGCATAATTCCAAGATAACAAGTGATGTCAATTATAATTCCTGACACTAAAGATCAATGAAGCCCTATTTAAAAATAGAATATTAATTTTTCTCTCTGACCTAAAGAATGTTTATCCCTCATACCTAAGATTAAAGAAGCCTTAATGTTTCTTAATTCTCCCCTTCGTGAATCAATAATTTCCCCTAGCGATTATGTAAATCAAGTTCACAGGTGCTACTCTTGACAGGCCCACTTGGTTCAATAATTCCCCCATCGATTATGTAAATCAAGTTCACAGGTGCTACTCGTGACAGGACCACGTGGTTCAATAATTACCCCATCGATTATGTAAATCACCCCTCATGTCATTCGCACATGGCCAAACAACAACAACAACAGATCGATTGACCTAGAAACACCCACATTAGACTCGATCGATAATCCTTGAATAAATTATGTCCCGTCAGCATTAAACTAAATTGTAGATGGCAGCACGGTGTTGGTTCTGTGCTGGTACCCCCTCCTCTACTCTTATTTTCGAAAAAAGGGAAAAACAACCCCTAAAAGTCATAGAACTTTAATGAAAATCACACCATCAGATTCAACGTATTAGAAAACCCTACTACAGAAGTTTCAAGCTCCTATCTGCAAAAATGTGGAATTTATTTGTATTTAACACAAAAATGTGTTTATTTTTTTTATTTCTTTTTTTCCCAGGGGTGATCGTATTGATCCAGTAGTCCTAGAATATCGTTAGAGGGCTCATTCGAACGAAAATTAAAAGTTCTAGCGCTCTTTTTAAGTAACCGAAAATGGAGAGCAGCGTGGCCCCCTTCCACGCTCAGTTTGTTCTCGAAGTCACCCAATCAAAAATTTGAGATAGCCGTTTTGTTCAATATAGTCGAAAATTGAATAAATATGTCTTTGAGGATGACTTAATCCCCCACAGTTCCAGAGAAGGGCTGCAAGTTATAAACTTTGCCCATTGTTTACATAAAGTATTGGTTATTGGGAAGTATACAGACGTTTTCAGGATTTTTTTTTGGTGGGGTGTGGGGGGGGGGGGTTCAGAGTAGGGGGTCACGGGGGGATCTTTCCAGGGAGGATTTTTCCTTGGGGGAAGGGACATATCTATGAAGGCGGCACCGGATTTCCCAGCATTATTTAAAAAACAATCAGAAAATAGATAAAAAACAAGTTTTTCAACTGAAAGTAAGGAGCAACATTAAAACTTAAAACGAGCAACATTAAAACTTATTACTTTCAAAAGAGCTATCTATTCTAAATAACCGGCCTTTGTGATCCAGAGATTTGTGATTCGAGCAAAATTTGAACTTTAGCGCAAAGAGCGAGGTATTGACAAGGGGGTGAACTCCTTAATATACGTAATAAAAACATACGAATATAGAAGTTCGTCACGTAAGTTAATTCGTAAGTTACATCAGAACCAAATTTTGAGAAAGTCATTTAGTCAAAAAAGGCAATTAATATGCAAATCTCGTTTTGATTATTCATGTACGGTGAGCCAAAATCAAAGCTTCATTAATTCAAAAATGTCCTGAAATTAAACAAAAAAAACAATTTTTTTAACTGAAAGTAAGGAGCGACATTAAAAATTAAAACGAACAGAACTTATTCCGTATATGAAAGGGTCTGTCCCCTCCTCAACGCCTCACTCTTTACGCTAAAGTTTGACTTTGTCTCACAACTTTATTTTTTAAAACAATAAAAAACTTTAGCGTAAAGAGCGAGGCGTTAAGGAGGGGACAGACCCTCTATATACGGAATAATTTCTGTTCGTTTTAAGTTTTAATGTCGCTCCTTACTTTCAGTTAAAAAAAAACTTGTTTTTTTATTTAATTACATACTTAAAGTTCTAAGACCATGATCTTTAACTCAAAGACTTAAATTAGTCTTTTTTTATTTTTTGCAGCCTAATCATTGGATTTTTCGCTCCTAAGAGAACATTCTTTTTTTGTGTTTTTCTTGGAGCGGTTGATGTTGTTTCCAGCAAAGCACTAGTTTTTAGAATCAACAGATATTGGAGAAAACCGACTCAGTTTGTTCAAACTAGCTTCGTACAAATATCTTGCGAAATTAGAAGAGTAATGATCTACACATGTTTATTCACCTTCTTTTTTATATTAATTCAATACAAACCTTAAACTCATCTTAGACGCAAAAACAACCGGTAAAATCACTTTTTTTCATTTTGTAAATTATGGCTTCACATCTTTTGAGTAAAGATCTGATCGAATAAGAAAAGGAAGAAAAACATTATAGATTTTTTCATTGTAAATGTCAATTCTTAAAATATTCAAAAAACTATAGCATATATTACAAGCCTTTTCGAAAGTTAGCAGGATACTCAAGCCTTGTTTGGAGGTCGTTTTTTTTTTATGTGTGAGGGTGTGTAGCTTGAACAATAAATGAGTCTGGCACTTTTATTTGAATTTTAAATTCAAAAAAGGAATTCATAAAGTAGCCAAATTTTTAACTATTATTTTGCCATTTTGAAGTACATTATTTATGTACCATGCAATGCATAATACATGTAGCCCATATTCTATTAGAATAATGAAAACAATAAGTTTTATTTGGTTGATTAGAATTAAATTGATTTTTCAATCAAATATAGAAAAAGAAATTGATGAGCAAGTCAAACTTTAGCTGTTATTTTTCTATCTGAAGATTATATTATTGCTTGCAATGTAATACAAAATACATGCATTGACTATTCAAAATGGGATAGTAACAGCAAAATGAATCTGATTTTTTTATTTCAATTATATTTATTTTAATTCTAAATTTAAATAAGAATAAAGAATTGGTAAACTAGAAACTCTAAAGATATAGCCCATATTCGTTTGATAGTTCATCCAATTTACCTGAAATACCTCTAATGGAAAGTTTATATTTCGGCCTAAGGACACTTTTTTGTGGCCTCGAGCAGGCTTCTCCAATCTTCCCCATAAAATAATCGAATTTCTATAGATAGGTCATTGACTACATGTCAAGCGTTTCGCAGTAAGATGAGATGGGTTGTATTTTCCACTAATAATTACATCATACTTAACTGGCACTTACCACAATTTTTAAATAACATTATCAACCAAAGGTAGAAATGGTAAGAACTTGGATGTTTATTAAGCCACTATTGTGGCTTGAGCAGCATCACACAATCTTTCATCATAAACCAAACTCATTCACTCTTGGCCACGTGTTTCTTGAATTTCCGCCACTGAGTGTAACCCCAATGGAATACAACACAGTGATGTGGCAAAATACAGTCCCACATCTTGTTAGTTCATTTGTGTGAATTAAATATAAAAAACAAGTTTTTTAAACTGAAAGTAAGGAGCGACATTAAAACTTAAAATCGACAGAAACTAGTTTGTATATAAAAGAGACTGTCCCCTCCTCAACGCATTGCTCTTAACGCTACAGTTTTTTATTGTTTAAAAAAAAAATTATTTCTTTAGAAAGAGTCAAACTTTGTCATAAAGAGTGAGGCGTTATGGGGGGGACCGTTCTTTCATATAAGGAATAATTTCTGTTTGTTTTGAGTTTTAATGTCGCTCCTTACTTTCAGTTTAAAAAACTTGTTTTTTTATTTAATTTTTGAATGTTTTTGAATAAATACAGGTTTTGATCTTGGCTCACCGTACATGAATAATTAAAAAAAAATTCATATTAATTTACTTTTATTTAGTTAAATGGCTTTCTCGAAATTTGTTTAATTTTATTTACGAACGTTTTTATTAGTAATAAATATACGTATATGAAAGGGACTGTCCCCTCCTCAACGCCTCGCTCTTTACGCTAAAGTTTTTTATTGTTTAAAAAAATAAAGTTGTGAGATAGAGTCAAATTTTAGCGTAAAGAGTAAGGCGCTGAGGCGGGGACAGTCCCTGTCATATACGGAATAATTTCTGTTCGTTTAAAGTTTTAATGTTGCTCCTTACTTTCAGTTTAAAAAACTTGTTTTTTTTATTTAATTTTTGAACGTTTTTGAATAAATGCAGGTTTTGATCTTGGCTCACCGTACATGAATAATTAAAACGAAATTTTCATATTAATTTACTTTTATTTAGTTAAATGGCTTTCTCGAAACTTGTTTAATTTTATTTACGAACGTTTTTATTAGTTATAAATATACGTAACTTACGAAATAACTTACGTAACTATATTCATATTTTTATATTCATATATTTTTAATTTGTTTATTAGGGGGTTCGCCCCCTAGTCAATACCTTGCTCTTTAAGCGAAAGTTCGAATTTTGTTCCAATTCTTTAAAAATGACCGCTTAATCACACAGGCCGTTAATTAGAATAAATAGCTCTTATGAAAGTACTAAAAAAGCTTTGGCTTAAAGAGCGACGTATTGACTACGGGGTGAACCCAATCATATATGTAATATTTTCTGTTCGTTTGAAGTTTCGATGTTGCTGCTATTGCAGTTGAAATACTTTTTTTTTTAAATTAAATTTCTGATCTTTTTTTAAATAATGCTGGGAAGTCCGGCGTCCCCTTCATAGCAGTGTCCCTTCCCCGCATGAAAACTTCCTTCATGGAAAGATCCTCCCACATAACCCCCGACCCACCCCCCTCCCCCACTACCAGGAAAAATATCCCCGGAAAATGTCTGTATACTTCCAAATAACCACTACTATATGTGAACAGTGGGTAATATTCACAACTCTCATTCATCCCCCCGGGTCCTTTGGAGGATTAAGTAATCCTAAAATGCATACTTATAACGTATTCGACCAGATTGAACAAAACGGCTATCTCACAATATTTATCAGGTGACTTAGGGAAAACAATGAGCGTGGGAGGGGGCCCAGTTGCCCTCCAATTTTTTTGGTCAATTTAAAAGGGCACTAGAACTTTTAATTTTCATTCCAATGAGCCCTCCCACAATATTCTAGGACCACTGGTTCAATACGATTACCCGTGGGAAAAAAAAAAAACAAACAAACAAAAAAACACCCATCCGGGATCTTTCTTATGGCAAAAATGAAAAAATCCCCATTTTCTTTGAAGTGAGATTGAAATTTCGACCGTAGGGTTCTATAATAAGCGGAACATGATTGTGTCAGTTTTATTCGGGTTCTACAACACTCAGAGGTTCTTTCCTCCTTTTTTCGAAAATCAGCCAAATTTTCTCACTTTTGATGCGTAGAATTAAACTTGATGAAACTTATATATTTGAAATCAGCATTAAAATATGATTCGTTTGATGTATCTATTTGTATCAAAATACCGTTTTCTAGAGTTTCGGTTACCATTGAGCCGGGTCGCTCCTTACTTACAGTTCGTTACCACGAACTGTTTGACTAACATTTGTGTACGTCACAAAAATAAACTACCTGAAGCGCACTTTTTGATACGGAAGTATGGGAGTGCTACTTGCTTTGAAATTTCTTGCGGTCCGTTGGTCCGAAATGAATCTGATTTTTATTTTATTTTATTATATTTATTTTAATTCTAAATTTAAATAAGAATAAAGAATTGGTAAACTAGAAACTCTTAAGATATAGCCCATATTCGTTTAATAGTTCATCCAATTTACCTGAAATACCTCTAATGGAAAGTTTATATTTCGGCCTAAGAACACTTTTTGTGGCACTATGCAGGCTTCTCCAATCTTCCCCATAAAATAATCAAATTTTTATAGATAGGTCATTGACTACATGTCAAGCGTTTCGTGGTAACGAACTTTCAGTAAAAAGATACACGGAACAATATCAGTCAACACTATAAAAAGTAATTTTTTATAAAAGTTAATTAAAAAAAGCTTTTTCCACAAAATAAGTTTTTCAAGGAAAAGTAAAGAACTCCATTAAATAAAAATGGGCATGAATATAATCAAATAATCTACCAAGTGTCAAACCACCACCAATCAGCATCAGTAAATAAATAAAAACCAAATCGAACAGAAATTATACTAAATAATAGAGTCAAACTCGAAACGACCAGATATTACTCACAACCCCTATAGCTTCTCAAAGCCAGAACATAATTTGCACTTTACTCAAAAAAAATACAAATGAATGTGTATTGTCAGTTTAATATACATATGCATACACTTATCCTTTAAAATCTCAATAATTTTTTATTTATTAAAGTTATAAAAGGGAAAACATTAAAAAAAATTCAGTTAAGTAACCTTTTCTCAATAACCCTGAGGCCTCGGGGGGTGGGGGGGGATTGACATCTCCAAACGCATAGTTACTGAACCTTTCAACGATGCTGAAAAAATAGATGTCTCAAAACTTTGTTTGGATGTTTTTTTTTGGGAAATGATGGGCGTGGGCGGGGGATGGTTGCTCTCAAATCACTTTTGACTCTTATAAAGGGCGCTATATTCATGAAAAGAGGGATAGTTAGAGGGGGAGGTGGCTAGTTGACCTCCATCACTTTTGACTCTTAAAATGGAACTAGGGCTTCCAATTTTCCAGGAAGTGAGCCACCTCTAAGCTTTATACAGCCATCCTCTCCATAAAAACCTCAAATGTCCCTGGGGCATAACTTACAACCCTTGCCTTTAGGCTCTGGTGGTTTGTAGTAATCCCAAAAGCCTTGTTATATGATCTTTGGACTATTTTGAATAAAATAGATATCTCACAATTTCTATTGGATGCAATTCAGGAAACCATGACGTGGTTGGGGGGGGGTAGCTATCAAATGAGCCCCATCTAAAGTTTATACGACCAGCCATGCCATAAAAATCTTATATGCCCCCAGGGCATAACTTACAACCCTTGCCCCAGGGCTCTGGAGGGTGGTGCCAATCCTAGAGGCATTGTTGCATGTTCTTTGGACAATTTGAACAAAAAGGCTATCTCGCAATTTCAATCAGGTGTATTTGGCAAAAAGAAGGGTGATTGGGAGGGGGGCTAGTTGTCCTCCATCACTTTTGAATCTTAAAAGGAACTAAACCTTCCACTTTTCAACCAAATGAGACTCCTCTAAAGTTTATACAACCTCCCTTCCATGAAAACCTTAAATGCCCCCGGATGCGTAACTTACAACCCTTACCCTGAGGCACTGGGGATTTCTTTCAACTCCAAAAGACTAATTATATGATCTTTGGACTATTTTGAATAGAATTGTTATATGAAAATATCAATTGCATGTATTTTGGGATAATACGACGTATGTGTATGTTTGGGGGGGGGAATAGTGGCCCTCCGATCACTGTTATTCTTAAATAAGGGAACTATAACTTCTGATTAACAATCTAATGAGGCCCTCCGAAGCTTATACGACCACCCTCTCTATAAAAACTTTATACGCCCCCAGGGCATATCTTACAACCCTTGGCCTGAGGGCTGTAGCGGCTGGTGGTCATCCTCAAAGACATAATTTCCAGACCTTTTGACTACGTTGAACAAAATAGTTATCTCAAAATTTTGACTGGATGTGTTTTGGGGAAAGGGGGGCTGGTTGCCCTTCAATCACTTTTGACTATTAAAGAAGGCACAAGTCCTTTCAATTTACAATCGAATGAGCCCTTTCTGTAGTTTCTACGATAACTTCTTCTATACGAAGTACCCTTATCTAAAACAAATCCCCCAAAAAACAAAATAATTATAATACATTGCGCCAAACTCGTTCTTTACTTAGGCAGCACTATTGTGCTGCCTATGATATATACAATCATCAACTATTTATGCTGATTCCGTATACATAAAACTCGTCAAGTTTAAAGTTAACTATCAGAAGCTACAAACCTGAGAAAATTTACATGACTTTGAAAAAGAGACACAACACAGCCAAGAAGACATGTGATCTTGAATGAAAGTTGAACCATCAAATTCAGCACATCAGAGAACCCTATTGTATAGGTTTCAAGATCACATCCAGAATTTTAAAAACTTGGGCCAACAGCCAATCACACCAGATTCCTGACAGATTTGAAAAGCTACTATAAATGATTTTTTAGTTGAGTTTCTAAGTTCTACTTCATCGTATGTTTCTTTCGCTTTTAACAGTCTATCATGAGAAAAGTTCAATCGCTGGACCTCAAGCTAGAGTCCGCAAATGACCCCATTTTTAATAGCCTCGTTCCATTACAAGATATTAAAAAAGTGTTTAATGTACTCTGTGGTCGTTTCCCTAGAGGGGATAATTACGATTCTCTCTTGAGTTGCTTCAATGATACCTACGTACGTGGTATTTCGTTGCCAAGTTGGGGGTTTGCATGGCCAAGACTTTTACCAGTTTTCTGGAACCACACTGAAAGTACATTGAATTACGGGGCAAAAGCAAAGAATCCTATCTACCAATCTACCTTAGTCCTGCCCTAGGATCGATGATACATTATCTATAAGCAAGTGAAATGACCTCATTTTTATACGATTCTGAAAAAGGGTTGTGCCAGCTTTGCCTCTCACTGAGACAATCTGTCTTGGCTTTTTCTCCAATTAGCCATGGCTCTCAATTTTTTCATCACAATCCACCAAGGTGATTTTAATTCTAATGCGATTCTCTCGATCAAACACGAAATAATTACAATTCTCTCTTGGGTATTCTATCTCTCTCTCTACTATTCTCTCATGTTCGTGGCATTCCATTGCAAAGCCGTGGGTTTGTATTGCCAAGCGATTTTTACCAGTCTTCTGTAACCCCACTGAAAGTACATTGCATTATGTGGTAAAAGTAACGAACGCACCAGAGGGTTTTCCCAATGCCCTAAATGGTATGTTCATCTGCACTCATACAGGTCCTTGGAGGCTCTTTGTTGGACCAAAGAGTGATATTGCTGTTCAGTGTTTGATGGCATCACAAATTGCCCAACAGCAGGATTAGAAAACTAAAAAAAATAGTCTACTTCATCAATGACTTTCAAGACACAATCATTTATACCCTCAGGAAGAAAACGAAAATAGATACACGTACTTGAAAGTTATTGCTCATATACAAGGGTAAAAAGAAGCTTTGGATGTAAAAAATGCCCACTAGAACGTGTCTTTCATTAACTTTTTGCAAATCCCCCCCCCCCAAAGAAGAATATTTTCATCTTTAGGAATATATCACCCTTTTCTACCAGTGTTTGTGTGTCCCCCAGTGCTTGTGGACTGATCAAAGCTTAAATAAATTCAGAAGAAAAAAATATTTACTGTTGTTAAGGATTCTATGAAAATCTGGCAGAAAAATAAATACGAATTGCCCAGACACATGTTGCTCTCTACTTTGAGTCGCGTCTTGCTCTCTAAAAATGACACCAATTGCAATGTTTTGTTTTCTGCTCCTTTTTTAAAACAATATACAAAAAATTCCCTCACGAGACAAAAAATTGAAATAGATCGGCATTATATGGTTGTTGAATTGAAAGGGGTTGAGTTATGTGGTGTTTGAACTATGTGGTGGTTGAGTTGCTTGGTGGTTGAATTTAAGGTAGCTGAGTAAATTGATATTTGAGTTGAGGGTGGTTGAGTTTTTTGGTGGTCAAGTTAATGGTAGTTGAGTTGTTTGGCGTTTTAATTTATGGTAGTGGAGTTTTTCAGTAGTTGGCTTTGGGGTGGTTGATCTGTTTGGTGGTCAAATTATGGTGGTTGATTTGATGATGATTGAGTTACCTGGGAACTGTCTGAATCCTAATGTGCCAGAATTTGCTGCTTCTTCTGCAAACAATAGCAAACATATCGATTTGCATATTTAGAATTAACGTTAAAACCCATATTAAGTGGTGCGTTCATGTTTAACCTAGCCAAGTAATAAATAAATTATAAATTTACCTACTTGATTGCGTCCCAGCTCTTTCTTAATGCTAATTCTGTTATGATTTGTCATTATATGCCAACTGTTATTGAGAAACTATTACAAAGTAACTGAAACAACAAAATTACTGAATTTTTGGCTATAGGCTACAGACATAAGAAGAGGAAGAAATAAATAGACTGTAAGCTACTCTGATAATAAATTAAACACAGGTTTTCTGTATTTAATGATGTAAAAACTTTGTTTTTATGTGTTTAGGTCAGAAAAGGGCATTAAGTGCACTTTGAATGAGTGAGAAATAAATAACTGTTATTTACTTTGCCAAATTGTTGTATTTTTCCTCTCAAAACTTCTATTCCTCTTTTTAAATTTTTAGGATTTTTCATTAAAGGCATCAATTACGATTTGATAAAGATGCAATTGAGAATTTTCAAGTACTCTCCTGGGGTATTTTGACATAAAATTTTACTATCAGTCACAAGTTTTCTAATAATTTCTTTTCTTTTAAAAATCCAGCACAAAATTTTATACTTTCACTGGTTTTTTCGTTAGCTAAATTCGGGTATTCAACCAATAATCCTAGTCCGAATGGAAAACCCAGCGAGAATCCAACAACTTATCCAGGATAAAGCAAGAACATGGAGCTTTCGGACACGCCCTATATAACCTAGCTCATTGTATCGATCCGGCCCTGTTAGTCTTCGGTTTACAGCAACTGTCAGCAACATAATCATTAAGGTTAGCTGTCCTACCAGTATTTAAATACCATGCTAACTTATGGGTTTTCTTATAACCATTTACTGCATTCGTTATAATTAGATTGTTATACCTATAAAACTGCAGCAATCTGTAGCTATTACTGGTTTCTTTTCCTACACCAAATTTACCTAGGTTGAGTTGCCATCTATCCCTATTTCTACCGATCTGGGCGTTAAAATCTTCTAATAAATACGCTATATTTCTACCTGGGACCCTGTCTATTTTTTCCTTTAGCTGTAAGTAAATTTTATCTGAGTCACTACTATCTCTTTCAGTCGGGTCTAGAGGGGGCATATACTATTATGACTGAAAACCCAGCCCTTTTTAGTCATAAAATGAGCGACCTGCATTCTATTATTAATGTCTTATCAACCTAAACAAGACTTAGCAGCTTCCTTATTCATCATAAATCCTACTCCCTGTTTACATAAGCCACCCTTCCTGCCTGAGTAAATAAATTCTATATAACCTAATTTTATGTTTTCTGCCCCCTGGGATATGAGTTTCTGACACTCCTACCAAGTCCAGTTCGAATTGTCTGAATTCGTCAGTCCAAGTGTCGATATAATAATTTTTTTTACCGTTGTAACATTCAACGTTGCAATTTTCATATTCTTTAAATTATTGAAATTATTTTGTTTTACCGCAGGAAAAACAGTAGTCCCAAAACCAGTGCAGGACTAACACATCTTCACAAATCTACAAGAAGCGCTTAAGCTCCCTTAAAACCGGACTGCAAGAAGTCCCTGAAACCTACAGTTGAATGGAGGCTTTGTGTAATCCTGGGCCCGTCTTGGAGACAACATGGTTTTCTACACTTGGAGATACTCTTTTATCAACAAGATTCGAAATCCTGTAAAGAAAATTTCAAGCCTATTCTCTCCGGCTCATTATATATTCATACCTACAAATATTATACTGCTAATAAAAAGCAAAATCACAGGCAGCGCAATAGTAAAAAACGATGTTGGCACAATGTATTATTTTTTTTTGGTTCTTGGTCTTAGACCAGGACACTTCGTATCGAAGGAGTTGTCGTAAAAACTTCGAAACGGGCTCATTCGATAGGAAATTGGAGTGTCTTGTGCCCTTTTTAATAGTCGAAAGTGATTATAAGGTAACTAACACCCCTTCCACATCCACCATTTCCCCAAACTCATCCAATCAAAATTTTGAGATAGCCATTTTGTTCAGCGTAGTCGATTTCCAGATAGAAATTATGTTTTGAGGAGGACACTCCCCACAGCCTTCAGGGCAAGGGTTGTAAGTTATGCCCTGGAGGCATATAAGGTTGTTTTTTTTAAGAAAGCGTTGTCGTAGAAATTTCAAAAAGGGCTCATTTGATTACAAATTGAAATGGCTAGTACCCTTTTTAATATTCGAAGGTGATTGGAAGGCAACTAACACCCCTTCCACGCCCACCATTTATCCAAACACATCTAATCAAAATTTTGAGATAGTCATTTTTTTCAAAATAGTGTAAAGGTCCGGAAATTATATCTTTGAGGATGACATTCCCCCCACAGCCCTCAGGGTAAGGGTTGTAAGTTATGCTCTTGGGGCATATAAGGTTTTTATTGAAAACTTTGTCGTAGAAACTTGAAAAAGGGCTCATTCGATTGGAAATTCAAAGGTCTAGTGCCCTTTTTAATAGTCGAAAGTGATTTAAGGTGAAAGTGATTTAACTAACCCCCCTCTCACGCCCACCTTTCCCCCAAGCACATCCAATCAAAATTTTAGATAGCCATTTTGTTCAATGCATTTAAAAGTTCTAGAAAATACGTCTTTGAGGATGATAACCCCCTCAGAGTCCTCGGGGAAAGGATTGTATGTTATGCCCTGGGGTCATATAAGGATTTTTTAGATAGTGATGTTGTAGAAACTTCAAAAAGGGCTCATTCGATTGGAAATTAGAAGGGCTATTGCCCTTTTTAATAGTCGAAAGTTATTGGTGTAGAAATAGCACCCCTTTCACACCCACCGTTTCCCCAAACACATCCAATCAAAATTTTGAGATAGCCATTTTGTTTGACGTAGTTAAAAAGTCTGGAAATTATGTTTTTGAGGATGACACTCCCCCAACAGCCGTCAGGGCAAGGGTTGTAAGTTATGCCCTTGTGGTATATAAGGTTTTTTTTTTTTATGGAAAGTGTTGTCGCAGAAACTTCAAAAAGGAATCATTCGATTGGAAATTGAAACGGCTAGTGCCTTTTTAATAGTCGAAAGTGATTGGATGCCAAGTAACCCCCCTCTCACGCCCACCATTTCCCCAAACACATCCAATCAAAATTTTGAGGTAGCCATTTTGCCCAACGTAGTTGAAAGGCCAGAAAATTATGTCTTTGAGGATGACAACCCCCTCATAGCTCTCAGGTCAAGGGCTGTAAGTTATGCTCTAGGGTATATAAGGGTTTTTATATAAAATGTGTTGTCGTAGAAACTTCAAAAAGGGCTTATTTGATTGGAAATGGAAAGGGCTAGTGCCCTTTTTTAATAGTCAGAAGTGATTGGAGGGCAACTAACCCTCTTCTAACGCCCACCATTTCCCCAAACACATCAAATCAAAATTTTGAGATTGCAATTTTCTTCACCGTAGTTGAAAGTTCTGGAAATTAAGTCTTTGAGGATACCCCCCTCCCCCCCCCTCTAGGAAAGGGTTGTAAGTTATAACCTGGGGGAATGTAAGGTTTTTATTGAAAGTTAAAAAGTCCGGAACTTATGTTTTTGAGGATGACACTCCCCCCACAGCCCTAATGGCAAGGGCTGTAAGTTATGCCCTTGGAGTATATAAGGTTTTTTTGAATTATAGAAAGTGTTATCGCAGAAACTTCAAAAATGACTCATTCGATTGGAAATTGAAAGGGTTAATGCCCTTTTTAATAGTCGGAAGAGATTGGAGGGCAACTAACCCTCCTCTGACGCCCACCATTTCCCCAAGCACATCCTTTCAAAATTTTGAGATAGCAATCTTCTTCAACGTTGTTAAAAGGTCTGGAAATTAGGTCTTTGAGGATGACAACCCCCCCCCAGCCCTCTGGGCAAGGGTTGTAAATTATGCCCTGAGGGCATATAAAGTTTTTATTGAAAGTGTTGTGGTAGAAACTTTAAAAGGGCTCATTCGATTGGAAATTAAAAGCGCTAATGCCTTTTTTAATAGTTGAAATTGATTGGAGAGCAACTAACGCCCCTCTCAAGCCCACCATTTCCCCAAACACATCCAATCAAAATTTTGAGATAGTAATTTTGTTTAACATAGTTGAAAGTTCTGGAAATTAGGTCTTTGAGGATGACAATCCCCTCACAGGCCTCAGGGCAAAGGTTGTAATATATACCCTTGGGGCATATAAGGTGTTTATAGAAGGGGTTGTTGTAGAAACTCAAAAAGAGCTCATTCGATTGGAAATTGAAAGGCCTAGTGCCATTTTTAATAGTCGAAAGTTATTGGAAGGGTTGAGATTTCAAAGGCAGCGCGATAGCGCTGCCTATGTAAAGAACGATGTGGTCACAATGTATTAATTATTTTTCTTTTTTCGTCTTCTTTTTCTTCTCCATACCCAGGCACTTCGTATCGAAGAAGTTGTCGTAGAAACTTCGAAAAGGACTCATGCAATTGGAGTTGCTAGTGCCCTTTTTATCAGTCAAAAGTGATTGGATAGCAATTAGCCCCCCCCCCCCACCCCCATCATTCACCCAAACACATCCAATCAAAATTTTGAGATAGCCATTTTGTTCAGCGTAGTTGATTTCCAGATAGAAAATATGTTTTTGGGGAGGACACTCCCCTAAAACCCTCTGGGCAAGGGTTTTAACTTATGCCCTGAGGGTATACAGGAACGATGTTGGCACAATGTATCATTTACTATTTTTTTCTTTAGAGCAGGGCACTTCATATGGAAGGGGTCGTCAGTAGAAACTTCAAAACAGGCTCATTCGATTGGAAATTCAAAGGGCTAGTGCCCTTTTTAATAGTCGAAAGTGATTAGAGGGCAACTAGCCCCCCCCTTACGCCCATCATTCCCCCAAACACATCAAATCAAAATTTTAAGATAGCCATTTTGTTCAGCGTAGTTTATTTTCAGATAGAATATATGTTTTTGAGGAGGACACTCCCCCACAACCCTCAGTGCAAGGAAAAGGGTTTTAAGTTATACACTGTAGGCAAATATGATTTTTATACAAGGTGTTGTCGTATAAACTTCAAAACAGGCTCATTCAAAATTGGAATTCATAGGGCTAGAGCCCTTTTTAATAGTTGAAAGTGATTGGAGGGAAACTAGCCCCCCCCCCCCCCACTCACGCCCATCCTTCCCCCAAACACATCCAATCAAAATTTTGAGATAGCCATTTTGTTCAGCGTAGTTGATTTCCAGATAGAAAATATGTATTTGAAGAGGATACTCCCCCACAGCCCCCAGGGCAAGGGTTTTAAGTAATGCCCTGGGGGCATATAAGTTTTTATAGAAGGTGATGTCGTAGAAACTGCACAAAAAGCTCATTCGATTGGAAATTCAAAGGGCTAGTGCCCTTCTTAATAGTCAAAAGTGACTGGAGGGCAACTAGCCCCACCCCCTCCCCCCAAGCCCATCATTCCCCCAAACACATCCAATAAGAATTTCGAGATAGCCATTTTGATCAGCGTAGTTGATTTCCAGATAGAAAATATGTTATTGAGGAGGAAACTCCAACACAACCCTGAGGGCAAGGGTTATAAGTTATGCCCTTGGGGCATATAAGGTTTTTATTGAAATCTTTGTCGTAGAAACTTAAAAAAGGGCTCATTTGATTTGAAATTCAAAGGGCTAGCACTCTTTGGTAGAATGGTAGAAAGTGATTAGTGATATTTTTTGTTGTTGTTGTTGCCTAGACCAGGGCACTTCGAATCGAAGGAGTTGTCGTGGGAACTTCAAAAAAGGCTCATTCCATTGAAAATAGAAAGGGCTGATGCCCTTTTTAATAGTCGAAAGTGATTGGAGGGCCACTACTCCCGCTTCCACTCCCGCCCTCCCACGCCCACCCTCCCATTTGCCCATTATGTTTAAAAACTAAATGTTGCCTTAAGATTAAATCAAAATGCACCGTCTTAATGCTAATTTCCAGTAAGGCATCTCAGCAGTATCCCAAGAAAGACTGATGGTATTATGTTCAAACTTTCGGGGCTACTTCTGCTCTTAAAATTTAACCAAATCAAAATAGCGCAAGTGCACCCAAGCTATCAAAGAAAGTAAACAGATTTTTTTTGCGAATGGTATCAAGTCTTCCATTTCAGATCAACTAGAGGAGGTATGAAACTAAATTAAACACTACTATTTGTGTACAGATTTTTGAAAGGGTGTATGTTGTTTAAAATTGCTGAAAATTTTTCTCCAACATAAAAATAGCAGGCCAAACTATAAAGTCTTAAAAAAAAAGATTTAAAGAATTATTTTCTTTTTCCCTGAAAAGACAATGTCAATATAAAACGAACAGATATTTATTTAAAAAACTTTCTCCACAAAATAAGTTTTTCAAAGAAAAGTAAAGAACTCCATTAAAATAAAATGATGAATAATAAAATCAAATAATCTACCAAGCGTGAAACTACCACAAATCAGCATCGATAAATAAATGAAACCCAAAACGAACAGAAATTACAATAAATAACCGAGTCAAACTCAAAACGAGCAGAAATTAACAATTAACGAGCAGAAATTAACAAGTTAGGCGCAAAACCCATATGCCTTTCCAAGGCCAGAACAAAATTTGCACTTTACTGAAAAAATACAAATGAACGTGCATTGTCAGTTTAATATACATATGCTGATATTTAGTAATCAAAATGTTAATATTATTTAATTTATTAAAGTTATAAAAGTAAAAACATTTTTATTTTTTTCAGTGAAATGCAAATTTTGTTCGGTTTCATTTATTTATCGATGCTGATTTGTGGTAGTTTCACGCTTGGTAGATTATTTTATTTTAATTTTTGCTAATTTTTGGTTTAATAAAAAAAAGTAAAGCTATCAAAGAAAGGAAACAGATTTTTTTGGCGAATGGTATCAAGTTTTCTGTTTCAGGTCAACTAGAGGAGGTATTAAACTAAATTAAATACTACTATTTGTGTCCAAATTTTTAAAAGAATTTATGTTGTTAAAAATTGCTGAAAAGTTTTTTCCAGCATACGAATAGCAGGCCAAACTATAAAGTCTTAAAAAAACAAAAAGATTTAAAGAATTATTTTCGTTTTCCCCGAAAATACTATCTCAATATAAAATGAACAGAAATTAACTAAAAAAACTTTTCTCACAGAATAAGATTTTCAAAGAAAAGTAAAGAACTCCATTAAACCAAAAATGAGCAAAAATAAAATAAAATAATCTACCAAGCGTGAAACTGCCATAAATCACCATCGATACATAAATGACACCCAAAACGAACATAAATTACAATAAATAACCGATTCAAACTCAAAACGAGCAGAAATTAACATGAGTAGGGCTCAAAACCCCAATGCCACCCTAAGGCCAGAACATAATTTGCACTTTACTGAAAAAAATACAAATGAATGTGCATTGTCAGTTTAGTATACACATACTGGTATTTAGTAATCAAAATGTTAATATTATTTTATTTATTAAAGTTATAAAAGTAAAAACATTTATATTTTTTCAGTAAAGTGTAAATTATGTTCTGGCCTTGGGATGGCATAGGGGTTTTAAGCCCTACTCATGTTAATTTCTGTTCGTTTTGAGTTTGACTCGGTTATATATTGTAATTTCTGTACGTTCTGGGTTTCATTTATTTATCGATGCTGATTTGTGGTAGTTTCACGCTTGGTAGATTATTTTATTTTATTTTGCTCATTTTTGGTTTAATGGGGTTCTTTACTTTTCTTTGAAAAACTTATTTTGTGGAAAAAGTTTTTTAATTAATAAATAAGCAATAGCCAATGATTTACCTTTCTTTTTATTAGAGTTAATTGCATAATGTGTAGGTACCTTTATTTGCTAGTGTTTCTGTTTCGTCTTATATCTACTATCTCATTTTCAGATGTTTTGGATACCTCAAACGGTATCTCACGTCAACTATTTTTTGATCGTTTGAGTAAAGTGCTACAGAAAGAACGTACAAATTCTGAAACTGAGTCTGGCTATGCGGTTGAACTGTTCTTGGATAGTCCTGATGGCAATGATGATATCCAACGAAGGTAATTAAGTTTAAGCAAGTTGGAGATGGTGTCTACCTTCAGAGGCACTTAGAGCCAAGAAGAAACTGATATCTTGTCCACCTCTAATATATATATTACTCTTATTTTTATTAATACAAGTTCTAGCGAGGTTGACATGCTATAGGCCTAACATTAGCTTTGGTCTTCGGATACAGGATTGCCGTTCTTGTCAGGTAACTTTTCAAACAGTTCGTGGTAACGAACTGTAAGTAAGGAGCGACCCGGCTCAATGGTAACCGAAACTCTAAAAAACGGAATTTTGGTATGAATAGAAACACCAAAAGAATCAAATTTAAATTCTGATTTCAAAAATATAAGTTTTATCAAGTTTAATCTTACCCATCAAAAGTTACTCGCCTGAAAAAATTTGGCTGATTTTCGAAAAAAGGGGGAAAGACCCCCTAAAAACTATAGAATCTTAATGAAATTCACACCATCATATTCAGCGTATCAGAGAACCCTACTGTAGAGGTTTCAAGCTCCTATCTACAAAAATCTGGAATTTTGCATTTTTTGCCAGAAGAAAGATCACGGGTGCGTGTTTATTTGTTTTTTTTTCCCAGGGGTAATCGTATTGACCCAGTGGTCCTACAATATCGTAAGAGGGCTCATTGGAACGGAAATTAAAAGTTCTAGTGCCCTTTTTAAGTGACCAAAAAATAGAGGGTAACTAGGCCCCCTCCCATGCTCATTTTTTTCTCAAAGTCACGCAATTAAAATTTTGAGATAGCCATTTTGTTCAACATAGTCGAAAATCTAATAAATATGTCTTTTACGATCACTTAATCCCCCACAGTTCCCAGGGGAAGGGCTGCAAGTTATGAACTTTGCCCATTGCTTACATATTGTATTGGTTATTGGGAAGTATACAGACATTTTCAGGAAGAATTTTTTTCCTGGTGGAGGGGGGGGGGCTGGAGGAGGGGGTTACTCAGGAGAATCTTTCTGTGGAGGATGTTTCTTTGGGGTAGGGGACATTTCTATGAAGGGGTCACCGGATTTCCAAGCATTATTTAAAAAACGATCAGAAATTAAATTTTAAAAAACAAGTTTTTTCAACTGAAAGTAAGAAGCAACATTAGAACTTAAAATGAACAGAAATTATTACGTATATGAGGAGGTTCTCCCCCAAGTCAATACCTCGCTCTTTACGCTATAGTTTGTTTTTAGTGCTTTCAAAAGAGCTATCTATTCTAACTAAAAGGCCTTTGTGATTCAGGGGTTTGTGAATTAAATTTTTTTTTAAATTTTAACTTAAAGAGAGTGGTATTGAATAAGGGAAGAACCCCATTATATACGTAATGAAATATACGTAATAAAAAAAAAACAATAAAAAAAAACAAGCGATACGGCTCAATAGTAATCGAAACTTTTGAAAACAGAACTTTGATGTCAATAAATGTATCAAAAGAATGGGCTGATAATGCTGATTCCAAATATATAAATTTTATTGAGTTTAGTACTACTCATCAAAGGCTACAAGCCTGAGAAAATTTACCTGATTTTTTAAGGAGGGGGGAAACATCCCCTAAAAGTGTAAACAATTTAATAAAAATCGCACCGTCAGATTCAGCGTGTCAGAAAACCTTATAACATAGGTTTTACGCACATATCTGCAAAAATCTGCAACTGTGTATTTTTTGCCAGAAGAAAAATATACTAATATTGAAGTTCGTTACGTAAGTTAATTTGTAAATTACGTCAGAACCAAATTTAGAGACAGCCATTTAGCAAAAGAAGATTAAAATTTTTATGCAAATTTTGTTTACTTATTCAATGACGGTGAGTCAAAATAAACACTACATTAACTAAAAAACGATCAGAAATTAAATAAAAAAAAACAAGTTTTTTAAACTGAAAGTAAGGAGCGACATTAAACCTTAAAACGAACAGAAATTATTCCGTATATGAAAGGGGCTATCCCCTCCTTAACGCCTCGCTCTTTACGCTAAAGTTTGACTCTGTCTCACAACTTTATTTTTAAAACAATAAAAAACTTTAGCGTAAAGAACGAGGTGTTGAGGAGGGGACAGCCCCTTTCATATACGGAATAATTTCTGTTCGTTTTGAGTTTTAATGTCGCTCCTTACTTTCAGTTTAAAAAACTTGTTTTTTTTATTTAATTGGGAGGAAAAATCGAAAACAGTTCAATGTATTGCAGGTGCGAACAGGGGCGTCCGTGAAAATGTGGGTGTTTAAGGGGGGAGGGTAGGATTCTCTCATTTTATTAATGAAGAGTTAGCGTTGAAATGTTACACTTTAAATAGGCCCCAATAGCCAAGGTAAAACAATGACTCTCAAATAGTGCTTTAGCCTGCGATTATCGAACTTCCGAACTTCCGGCACTTCCGGTAAAAAAAAACATATAAAAGTAGAAAAGTTGTTATCAACTGGATTTTAACTGAAGTTCACGAGCAGCGTATCATGACCATGGGGAATCGCATAAAGATTGAAAAGAAATGGATCGATTTCGCAATTCTAAAAAAAGCTTTGTTGTATGCGGTATGGATTTAACATAATTGAGTCGATTCAAGATGGATTAAGTACGAAAAAAACTCTTTTTTTAAATGAAAGTAAGGAACAGTATAAAAATTAACAGGGTTATTTCATATATAAGGGGGCACACCCCTTCATCAAATCCTCCACTCTTTACCCTAACATTTTACTTTTGTCTAACTTCTTTAAAAATGAATGCTTAAGCACAAGGTCCGTTGAATTGGAGCAAGAAGCATTTTTCAATCATTACAGATTTTAGCGGGAAGAATAGGGGCTTAGGAGGCGGTATTACACCTCATATGCGGAATTATTTTTGTTCATTTTCAATTAGATTGTCGTCCTTTACTTTAATTTAAAAAACAGCCTTTTGTTTAATTCCTGGTCGGTTTCAAATAACGCCTACGCCTACGATAAACTGTACATATTAGTCCCTGTAAATTCATAGGTAGCGTTGTTGAATGCCTGGGAATAGAAAAATTTCTCTGGCACTTAATTTATTTTATATACCAACAAATACCTAAGGCGGTCAAATTAATAAAAAAAAAATTCAATGGCAAAAGATTATCTAGAATGAATTTGAAACCGAGGTCAATGCACAAATGAAAGAAAATAGTCATGAAAGTCTATCTATCCCCTTCTGTTGCAAATGGAGTAATATTTCTCGGGCTTGTAACTTGTGTTGAGTGACTTTAAACGACGAATTTTACGTTTTTAGAATCGCCATAAAAGTCAATTCTTTTTAACATGCATTTCTATAAAAAAAAAAAAAAAAAAAAAAAAAAAAAAAAAAAATCAAACTTTGGGCACTGTACGTACCAGTCGCACGTTACTTACAGTCTGTTGACAAACAACTGTTTAATATAAATATGTATATATATATATATATATATATATATATATATATATATATATATATATATATATATATATATATATATATATATATATATATATATATATATATATATATATATATATATATATATATATATATATATATATATAATAGATAAAGAAAGAAAAACGAGCAAAAATTGGGTTTTTATAGGCCAAATGAAGATACTGAAAAAACAAAGCGAATATTTCGAGAGGACAAACGCCCCTCTTCTTCAGCGCGAAACGAAATTTGTGCAAATCGCGGATATTGGCGAATAACTCGCTTTTATGGTTATTAGGTAGTTGGTTTTAATTCTTTTAATTTTTGGCTTTTATTGATACATCGTTTCGTTTCGCGCTGAAGAAGAGGGGCGTTTGTCCTCTCGAAATATTCGATTTGTTTTTTCAGTATCTTCATTTGGCCTATAAAAACCCCATTTTCTCTCGTTTTTCTTTCTTTATGTGATGTCAGGCCAATGTGGTTTAAGAAATTATCTTATATATATATATATATATATATATATATATATATATATATATATATATATATATATATATATATATATATATATATATATATATATATATATATATATATATATATATATTTATATATATAAATAATATTTCCAATTAAACGTGAATAAGAAAATTTTCTGATAATACTTGGCTTGACACTTCTGGTGAAACCCCCTGACAAGATTCAAGATACCCCTGCACCTCTCCAACTTTTGTGCCGGTAAGCAAAGGAATCTAATATTTTATCTTAAAAAAAATGGTACCTGTATGATATAACCCTACCGCTGAAGTTGTTCATTCATTGATGCATTATAGAACCGGCTTTTTTGTTAGTTTCTTTCAGCTTAGTGTGCGATAAGACAAAGAGAAGTGGCAGAATAGATAGAAAATATATAATTTGGGCTATATATTTGTGCATTAGGGTGGGAGGGGGGGGGGGTAAAGTATTTGAACAGTGTGAAGCTAGAAAACAATTCTTACATCATAATATGCAGAATAACTGCAGGCCTACCTAACACATTAGGCATGCAAACCCGCCACATTTTAACCCCCCTCCCCTAATGTGCAAATATGTTGCCAAAATTTGTTTCTAAAGTATTATATTTTTATCATTCTTAGGTATATTTCATTAGGATTGAGCGTCAGAGAAACAGGCTTGAAGAATATTAGGTACGGGCTATATCGCAAAAGTACCAAAAAAATCTCCAATAAGAAAGGATCTATCATCCCGCATCATCTATGTTAAGGTTTATTCGAAATGAAGGGAGTTTAAAGATTAACTTATTCATACCCAATCCCCTCCCCCCTGACTCCATTCTATATTTACCTGAATCCTCACAAAACTTAAAAGATTTGGTTATGAAAACGCACTTTTTGAGGTATCAGGCCCCCACCTACGCAATATATACCGGCTGCCCTCCATAATAGGTGTTGGAGAATTATACACATCATTTTCCATAAATTTATCAAACATTCAGTGAATCAGCTTAGTTAAAAGGGATATGCAGGGCCATCTTAGAGGTTGTCAGGGGGTACAAATGTTTATATTAATTATGGATCTTCCACAGACTGAGTGGATCTCCAGGAATAAGTGCATCCCCAAGCAACATCACTACCTCTGAACCTGGGAAGCTCAAAATGTATTTTTCAATAATTTAAGTTGATTGACTTTCTCATGTTTTTTGATAGATGCCCTTTTGGGGTCAAAATTGTAGCTCGGTGCCACAAAATAACTGAAAAAGCCACTTTTCTGCCGAATGATTTTTGGGCTTCTTGAAAAAGGTTCCAAAAATTTTAATTTCTTTTTGAAATTTCTTTTTCTTTTTATCATATCTCAATCATTTAGGACCCTTGCTTGGATACAATAATTCTAAAAAAAAAACAACAACAAAAAATAATCAAATAAACACGAATCTATGATCTTTTTGAAAAAAAGGAAAATTCTACATTTTTGTTGATAGGAGCTTGAAACCTCTATAGGGTTCTCTGATGTGCTGAATTTGAAGGTGCAATTCTCATCAAGATA
>NC_142812.1:4860751-4896238 GCF_049724085.1 Artemia sp. Qi Xiang Cuo | reverse complement strand
ATTGCTCAGTTAAAGTATTGTTATTAGGAAATATACGGAATTTCTGGGGGGGGGGGCGAAGGATTGTCTGCTCAGGGATTCCCAGGGAGAGGATATACCGTGGGGAGAAGTTTCCCGGGGAAATTTTAAACGGGGGAGGGAAAGCGATTTCCTGGGATGATTTGAAAACGGTCAGCAATCAAACAAAAGAATAACAAATTTCCTGAACTGAAAGTAAGAGGTAACATTAAAGCTTTAAACGAATAGAAATTATTCCACATATGAGGGGGGCTACCCCTTCCTCAACTCTCGCTCTTTACGCTAGTCTTGGAAGCTCATTAAAAATACTTCTCATCTGAATTCAACTATCCTTGTGTTTGAGCAGTCTTTCTTATAAAGTTGTGATAAAAAATCCAGCATAAATGTGACAGTTGAGGAAAGGGTAGTCCCCCTCACTTACGGCATAATTTTTGTTGTATTTTAATTTTAATGCTACTTCTTACTTTCAGTTGGAAAAACTTGTTGTCTTCTGAAATTTAATATGAAGAAAGATATATCTATACTTGTACTAACTTAGAAGTTTGACTCAAATTCAACTGCTGCTCACCTGCAGGCAATGGTTTAGGAGATAGCTTCATGGTATTAAGAAGGTTCAGAAGTAAATTTCAGTTACTGTTCACTTAAAAGTTATTTACTAGATTCTTTCTAGCCTTAGGCAGCACAATTAGAGACAAAATGAATGTATGGGGTTGAATTTACACATTTTTAAAACCTTAATTAGGGACTAGATTGCATTGCGGGTCTCTGGAAGTTGTAATCACCTAATACAAAAGGTAAACTTCGCTAAGATAGAAATCAGATAGACAAAAAAGAAACGCACAACGCTACTCGATTCTCCCATTCAATTATTTGAAAAAAACTACGTTTTCTAAAGAGTTAAAGAGGCTGAGTCACAAGTTCGAACCTTAAAACGTACAGGGATTAGGAGGTACAGTTAGGGGGCTGCCGCCCCCAAACCCCCCGCTTTTGCAGCCTTTAAATAATTTTTTTTTTAACTGAAAGTAAGGAGCGACATTAAAACTTAAAACGAACAAAAATTATTCCGTATATGAACGGGGCTGTGCCCTCCTCAACGCCTCGCTCTTTACGCTAAAGTTTTTATTGTTTAAAAAAAGAGTTGTGAGAAAGTCAAACTTTAGCGTAAAGAGCGAGGCGTTGAGGAGGGCACAGCCCCTTTCATATACGGAATAATTTCTGTTCGTTTTAAGTTTTAATGTCGCTCCTTACTTTCAGTTAAAAAAAAATTTTATTTAAAGGCTGCGAAAGCAGGGGGTTTTGGGGGCGACATCCCCCCATCTGTAACTTCTAATCTCTGTACGTTTTAAGGTTGGAACTTGTGACTCAGCCTCTTTAACTCTTTAGAAAACGTAGTTTTTTTCAAATAATTTCTGCAAGTTTTTGTACAGTTTATTACTTATTATTGCTTGACTAACTGTTTGATGATTGTGTATTATTCTTTTCTTGCTCGACAGGGTGTTTTAAGGGTCGACCTTGTAACCCAGCCTCTTTAACTCTTTAGAAAACGTAATTTTTTTTAAAACAATTAAAAAAGGAAACTGAGTTTCTTTTTTAAACTTTAAATTCAGTATATAAAAAATTTCCTCTGACGGGGAATCGAACCTGGGTCTTCCGCCTGACAGTCAGGAGTATCGACCGCTATACTAAAGAGACACAATTGTAATTGTTTTTTAGTAAGTGGAATCTATTTTTGACGCAAGCAAATCCCCACAAAACTTGATATTTGGTTTTTGGAAAACAGGGAAGGAGTGATTAGATTGAGCTGAAATTTCGAGGATAAGCTCCCGGGCCCTAGGAAAGCTTAACCTCTAAAATTTAACCTAATCAGACAACATTACAGGGGGGCTGTGTTCAGAGGGTCAAAACTTCCAGTCCACTTTTACCCATAAAGATAAAGTTGGAGGGGAGTGAAATTTTGCATGTTTCTTAGTTTGAGCTTGGGCTACAAAATGCGATTACCGCTGTCTCTCTGCGACCGCTAGGACCGGAAATCGCTTAACATTGTGGTGGGTCGCCTCTTTATAGAGGCACAAGTGTGCCTCCTTAATGTTCATTCTAAAAATAATATTGCCTGCGGTCCCCGGACCGGCGTCCCAGTCGCCACCCTCGTACGGTATCAAGTGCCCATACACCCAAGGTTGAGGGTGGCCTCTACAGTTGTGTCTGGGGGGGGGGATTTGGGGCAAAAAGTAAAGGTCAAGTGCGACTTCTAAGTTATAACATATGAAAGTGGAAACGTCATTTGATGCCTTTTTTATGATTTTTCAAAATTCAATAATCGCTTATGGGGCTCGAGGGGCCCAAAGGTATTTCATTTTTAGGTACTTTCCCATTATATGGGCATTTACAAGGAAACCAGTCATGAAAACCCTGTTTTTGACGGGTTAACCGCTATAGAGTAATACAATGATAGCGTGGTTTTTATTACGTATACGATATTTAAACTTTTGTTTTTTGGGGTTTAGGGGGGAGGTACCTAGGTTAGGTTACGTATTTAATATATGCTATATTTTACCCCCACTCCCCCTAATGTGCAAATATATAGCCCGAATTTTTTTATAAAATATTATATATTCATACTATTTTATTTAATTAGCATTAAACCAAACTTGAATTTTTAGAAATGCCCATATAATGGGAAAGTACCCATTTTTATGACCAAACAAAGAAGTTATCAACACTAGTTAAGTTATTGAAAAGTGGTTAAAAACATCGTTAATTTATAAATAAGTTGTTCAAGAATAATATATTCAAAAAATAATTATTTATAACAGTTCAAATCTCATTTATTAAGCAACCGTAATATAACCATTTTCCTACCGTTTCAAGTTTTTCAATTGCCGTCGACAAAAATAGCACTGAATTTTGCGATACGAAACTTTGCTGTCGACAATTCATGGTATAGATTTGCATAATAGAGGGGTGGGGTGGGTAAATTTCATGGTAAATTTGCAGCGGGCCATGTAATTTAACTAGGATGAAAGTGAAAACATCATTTTTGCCTTTTTATGCTCTTTCATTATTCATATAAAATACCTTCTGGACCCCTTTAAGGGCTCAAAATGCAATTAGCCCCAGAAGCGATTATTAAATTACGAAAAAGCATAAAAAAAGGCATCAAATGACGTTTTCACTATCACCTTGGCTAAATTTATAAGGCCCACTAGAAGTTTACCGAGCAAACTAGGCTACAGAAGGGGAACAAGCACAAACAAAAAATTATGCGAACGAACATGACCAGCAGTCACTCCGATATAGATCTATCTTAGGACTATATCTAACGCACTTAGGGGAGAGGGCTGGGATACAAATGGAAGAGGGTATTACATTTGGAAAAGCATTGGACGAACCGAAAGGTACATTTTCTTTTTAGTAATTTCGTGTCAAAATTCGGTAAAATTCTACTTTTGGCTAGGCCTATCTTGGAAAGGGTTAGGTTAGGAAAATAAAACTTTCAGGGATGGATCTATAGGCTAAAGTATGGGTAAACGTCTACTTTAGCTACTTTTGACAATCTTGGAAAGGGGTTAGGTTAGGAAAATGAAACTTTCAGGGATGGGTCTACAGCCTAAAGTATGTCCCAGGAAGGCATTTAAGTACCTACATCCATCCCTTCTCCCTCTAGAGGGTCCTGAAATTCGCCTACATGACAGGTCTATACCTATTGAAATTTTGACAAAACAACGTTTACCTTAAATTTCAGTCACCAGTTTCTTTTTCTCTGGGTTTATTTCTGAAAATGCAATTCCTGTTATGAGTATAATTTTAAGCCATATCAATGTTTTTTTTTCAAAATTTAGGAAATGTAGCTATTTTCATATTAAAACATTATAAATTGGGATTCAGCAAAGTTGTGAAGCCGAAAACAATTTTTTAAGCAGAAAATCTATTTTGCAGGTTTCACTGTAATAGCACACAATTTTTAAAGGTCATCAAAGGTCAGAACCCTCTAGAGGGAGAAGAAGTGGAGGCAGGTAGCCTACTTCAAAATACCTTCCCGGGACAAACTTTAGCCTGTAGACCCATCCCTGAAAGTTTCATTTTGCTAAAGTAGAATTTTACCCAAAATCCCTTTCCTGATCTAACCATATTAAGATAAAAGAGCAGTAGTCTATTATTCGATGGTAGGCCTACGGTTATTTATACAACAGAAATCAGATTTGCAGGAGATCGAGATAAAAAAAAAGGCTGGTGACAGTAGCCTAGTGATTATTATATTTTAAAAGAGACTTAAAGAGAATCGAGTGTTTTTTTACTTGTCTGATTTCTGTACAATTGGCCTAAATAGGCCTAACCCATTTTATGTTCCCAAACATAAAGCTTAGAAGAATATGATACAATTGTGACAGTAGCCTAGCCTAATAGCCTAATTATTATGTTTTATAAGAGCATTAAATAGGGAATATAATGTTTTTTTCTATTTGTCTCATTTCTGTCTAATAGGCTAGGTAAGCCTAGCCTAGGCTAAAGTTAACTAATTTTATTCCTCATTCAACGTTGGTCCCAAAACTTATGGCTGCTATTGTGACAATTGCGTCCCAGCCCCTCAATCCTGGCTTGGAGGCGATTTCGAGGCGCCAGTAGGGGGGGGAGGATACAGAAGAGACCATGTAAAATTTTGGTTACTTTCCAATTATGTGGACACCTCGGCTAGACAGTCGAGTGAATGCAGTGATGGAGACTCGTAAAGCGGGTAATTGTTATCTAAATTGATCGAAGAGCGTGGTTTCTCATTGAATTTGCAATATTTAAACTGTTGTTTTTTGTGGTTTATGGGGAGAAAAAGGTACCTAGGTTAGGTTACGTATTTAATATATGCAATACTTTACCCCCACACCCCTAATGTGCAAATATGTAGCCCAAATTTGTTTATAAACTATTATATATTCATGCTATTTTGTTTTATTTCATTAGCATTAACCAAACTTGATTTTTTAGAATTGTCCACATAATGGGAAAGTACCAAATTTTGTTACTAATTTACCATTCCAACTAGGCCCGCTTCTAAGAATACAAGTCCAAATGACTGACTTCTTCTGTGCTTACCTCTTATAGTCTTAAATTCCTTCAACTGACTTCAAAATAATACACAAAAGTATGCTAAACTTAACTGAGGGAATGTCTTCACCCTGACTGAAATCTACTGCAAACCTGAAACGCCTCAAGATATTTCAAATCTTGAGCTATACTGGCATAATATTCCAAGAAAACATTAGGGTAAGCCAATCAGCGCAAGCCTGCAATAAAATCATGATTCTGGGTTGTTGAAGTATCTTGTACTTGTACGACGTGAATAGATAGATAGTTCTTTTTATTGCTGGAAGTTTATCTGAAATTTTGAGGCTCCTTACATTGGATGCCCGAAACCACATATCAAAAGCAAATTCTGAACATTATTGGCGAAGGAAGCTGCGGTAATATGCAAAATAACGGTTCGCATTACACCCATGGACTTTGTCGGGGATTTTTCTAGGGTAGGGTTTTTCCCTCTTCCCCTAGATACGCTCAGTTTATAAACCTTTTCAACTTTGTACGATGAAATCTCGAAATGGTTTATATATGTCCAAAAAGATATGATGATATGAAACGAAAATATGACTATTGTCAATAATACAGCTAAGTTCTGACATAGCGCGACAAAAAATTGCTAGTGAAAAAATTAGTTCGCGGGGCGAAACGAAAATCGCTTGGCAATTCGAACTGAATGCGATTTTTTTTGCTGTAATTATTTCAGTTTTAATTGAAGGATCTATATTATATTAGACGAAGCTATATTCGCGCTCTTTCAGAACTAAGCTTGACTACTTGCAGCACTAACCAGTTTGGAGCCAGCACAGCAGCGCACACCGCTTTTCCACCCAAATAGGATGAAGCATTTAAACTGACGTTCAGTAAAAATGTGTTTTGGCAATATATGCCGAGTGATTTTCTTATTTTCCAGACCTTAGTTACTTCAATGGTACAAGATGCGGACTATAAGATAGTTTAGCCATAAGATAAGTTTTATTCTTCATTAGATACACATACAATATTACATGTTATTATTCCCCCAAAGGCTCATTGGCCTGTACAAAGGGGAAGGCATATGAATTGCTTACTCAGAGATGAAAAACAAAAGAAAATTTAAAATGATCACTTACTCACATACGAAGAAGAAAAGAAAATATAGATAAAACAAAAAGTATAGGAAAAATAGAATAAATAAACTAAAATAATTAATTCGATTAAATAGACGCCAAAAAAAATAAAAAACATAAATAAAAATAACTTCTACGAAGCCAAAGAATTTTTAACAATTTTTTTTAAACAAACGGAATGAGTGGCACCCTCGAGCTGATTCAGGCAACTTATTCCAAACAATATGACACGCCATTAGAGGATTAAAATCTGACCTTATACATGGAGTAGATGGAACTTGAACATGATTTGTCATATTACGAAGATTATAATTATTTTGATCAGAGGTAAAAGATAGCGGAACACTTAGGGGCCAGGGGAGGTCACCATGAAGCTGAGCAAAAGTGAAACATGCACATGAAAGAATGTATAGTGACTCAAGATCAAGTAATGGTATAACTAATGAACGATTAGACTCCTGAATAAGGTTTCTAGCTTTATTGTAAACCTTAGAAAGTGGTTTTAACAGTGAAGGGAAAGTTGACATCTACACAATTGGACAGTAAGAAACGTAAGATTGGACCAAGCAGTGAAAAGGGATTGCCATAAAATCACCCTCTCAAACAAATTTTCCAAATTTAATTAAAGCTTGGATTTGCAATTTCTCAAAGTTCCAAGTGTGCTGTCATCAGCAAAACGAACAGGGAAATCGGAAGAAGCCGAACTATTATCGCCATTATGGGCACGGAAAGGCTTAGAATGACAAAGTCGACAGCAGTCAATAAGTTTCTGCTTTTTTACAACATAATATAGATCATTTACAGAAATCAAAAATAGCACAGGCCCTAAAACTGATCCCCGGGGGACACCAAAATTCACTTGCGATGGGAACCGGAAAAGTGGATCAACAGAAATTAACATATCCTTGAAATAAGACTGGAACCAAAAAAATACACTTTCCCTAATGCCAAAATGAGACATCTCTGATAGAAGAATTTCAAGGGTCAAGGAATCTAAAGCCTTACGAATATCCAAGAATACAGCAGCCGGAATCAATCCCAAATCTAACGCAGAATGAACAAAATTCAAAACTGTCATACAGGCGTGTTCAGTGGAGTGCTTCATTCGGAAACCAAATTGAAAATCATGAAGAAAATTTTTAGATTTTAAGAAAGTAAGGAGACGAGAATGCATAGCCTTTTCAAATATTTTACTAAATACTGATAAAATTGAAATTGGTCGATAATTTGCCGGATCATTTCTTGGTCCACCTTTATACAAAACAATAATCCGAGCACGCTTGAGAGCATCCGGAAAAACACCACATTCAAATGAAAGATTAACATAAAAGCGAAAAAGCGCCAAAATAGTTATTTTTCATGTCAAATTGTGTAGATGCTATGAATTAAAATAACAATGCTCTGATTTGTACAATTCAGAGGCTGATTTGTATAATTCAGAGGTGGCTGTACACAGCCACCTAAGAAAGCACCCAAACAGCACAAATTTTCCTCGTCTGGCAACACTGGCATACTCAGCTAAAAAAAAGAATCATGTTTATAGTAAAAGCGGAAATCTTGGGTTCCGGGAAAGGCAGAAAAAGGTGGCCCCATTTTACTCTTTTTTATTATTATTAATATGAAATTTGACTCGTAATTTGATTGCATAAGAAGAATAAGTAATTAGCCAATAGTAGCAAAAGAAAAATAAAAACGGCAGACAATTCAAATGTGCTATCGTTCTCATTGTATTCGAGTTTGTGCCCCATCTCCTTAATCAAATTATCATTTTTTTTTATTATTGCCCTTCCCCAGTTTATCTTATTATTAGTCCCTAGTGGAAATTCCTATATAACCGCCTGTCATTCCGAATATTTAAAAAAAAGTTGTCTGTTTTTCAAGAAACACATCTATCATCCTAGCTCAACAACGCTGAACAAGAAATATGCTTATATTTTGCAACATGATTACCGTTGACGAAATAAACAACGGTATCTCTAACTTCCTGCCATCTTTGCTTTAATGTCTTAAGTTCCATGTAATTTATCTCTGATATTTCTACTTTATATTTTGCATAATTCACCCGTTTCGAAAATGAAAATGGAACCTTTCGAAAATGAAATGCTCCTAAACATTTTAATTCGTGCATTCTTGATTCTTTATCTCTGGAAAATGACATGAATACTTATATTTACTTTTTTACATTCTTAAAAAAAAAATTTGGAAAGGGCACCTTTTTGAAATCAAATATCACAACATTCAACAAAAAAGTTTTTTTTTCCTTCAAAATTTATGTTTACCCCCCTGATAATTCATCAGACTATATCCCGTGATGTGTGACATAGACAATATTTTACATTTTCTCGGTATTGCATCCTTTAAACGATTAAATAAAAATCAAACTAGTTTGTTCAACTGAAAGTAAGAAGTAATATCAAAACTTAGAACGAACAGAAATTATTCCTTATATTGGGGGGGGACTGCCCCTCCTCAATACCTCGCTCTTCACGCTCAAGTTTTTTTTAGTACTTTTAAAAAAGCTTCTTATTCTAATTCAACGGCCCTGGTGTTTCAAGAGTAATTCTTAGAGGATTGGGACAAAACACCGAACTTTAGCGTAAAGAGTGAAGTATTGCAGAGGGGCAGATCCCCATATACGGATAAATGCCAATAATGAATAACGTTATAATGAACAATAATCGTTTTAAGTTTTAATGTTGGTCCTTACTCAGTGGTGTCGTCTGGGGGAAAGAGGGGGCGGTTGCCTTCCAATAAGTTGCAGAACAATATTTGTATATAGCCCACGCCCCTTGACTCTCCAGATGAACATCCCTCTCGTCCCCCCAATAAAAATGCTGGAGCTACGCCCCTGTCATTACTTTCAGTCGAAAAAAACTCGTTTTTTATTTAATGTCTGATCGTTTTGCAAATAATGCCGGTAAATCTGGCTCCCCCTCCATGAAAAATTCCCTCCCCCTTACGGAAAAATCCTCCCTGGAAATTTCCTTCCACGTAAAATACTCCCTCCGGACAATTCCATCCTCACTGAAAATTCCCCCCGTAAAATATTTTGCGGATGATTCCACCTGAAAAATTCTCCTTGGGATAGTTTCATTTGAAAAAGAATTTAATTTCTTATCATTTTTCAAATCATACTGGAAATGCCCCCTTCTGTGGAAAATTTTCCCGGAAATCCCCTCTTCTGTTGAAAATTTTCAGGAAATTCCCTCCAGTGGTACCCCCGCGGAAAATTATCCCATGGAGAATTTATTCCGCGAATGACCCCCCCCCCCATTAAAAAAAATCCTTCTAACAATTCTAAGTCCGTTGACCCCCCCCCCCCCCCCGAATAATTCCCCTGGAACATCTCCGAATGCAAAATTGAGTCGGCAAAGAGAAAGTAAGACAAATAAAATAATTTCGTATAAAAATTCAGTCAAATTCCCCAGTGTAAAGTTTCCGCTGGTTCATCCCCGGAAACTTCCCTTCCCATGAAAAATTATCTCCATGGAAACCCACCCTCAGCAGAAATCCCCCCTGATAAATGTCTGTATACTTCCCAATTTCAAACAATATACATAAACAATGGACAAACTTCAGAACTTAAAGCCCTTTCTCAGAGCCTTGGGGAGAGGGGGTATTTCACCCCCAAAGGCATATTTATTGGAACTTTCAACCATGCTAAATAAAATGGTTATCTGAAATTTTTGATCGTGTAACTTTGGGAGAATAGGAGCATGTGGGGGAGGGGGTTAGTCCACTTGGAATTATTTTTGTCACTTAAAAAGGCACTAGAGCTTTCGATTTTCGCCCAAATACACTCTTCCGATCTTCTAGGTCCCTTGGGTCAATATGATCACCCCTGGGAAAAACAAACAAAAAAACAAATAAACAATTCGACTTTTTTGCTGACGGGAGCTTGAAACCTCTACAATAGGGCTCCTTGATACGCTGAATCTGACAGTGCAATTTTCATTATGATTCCTCGACTTTTGGAGGGTGTTTCCCCATTTTTCGAAAATCAGACAATTTTCTCAAGCTCGTAGCTTTTGAGTGGCAACACTAAAGTTAATGAATCCTATATCTTTGGAATCAGCATAAAAAGCCAATTCTTTTGATGAACCTATTGATGTAAAATACTGTTTGTTTAGAATTTTGGTTACTGTTGAGCCGAGTCGCTCCTTATTTCTTACAAATTGTTATCATGAACTAATTGAAAAGGTTCACAGGTCCCGTTGTGAATCATGGTTCCAGCAATTTTTCAGACGTTAAAATTTTTCTATTTTTCTATAATTCGAAAATAAAATTGATGTTGCACCTGACCCATCCCCTTATGTCAGGGTGCCCAGGGCCGTATGTAGGGGGGGGGGTACCCGTTTTTCCTCCCCCCCCGAAATTTTGGTCTGACTCGTGAAAACGTAACAAAAACGGATATAAACAAATTTTGTACGCGTTTTTTGAGTTTTTTTTGTAACCCCCCCCCCCCTAAAAAAAAAAATTTGATTAGTACCCCCTCCGAAAAAAAAATCCTGGGTACGGCCTTGAGGGTACCCATTAGCTTTTGTTGTCAAGATGTGCATAAGGAAAAAACACATAATTTGGAGGCACCTGACTAGACCTGTCTTCATAAGGGGAAGGGTGCAATGATCTATAAAAACCTCTAGACATTTTCAGATTAACACAATTTCTCTTAAAATTTTGCCTCTCCACTCCCTGCACAAAAAAAAAATTCGTACATGTCTGTCCTAGAGCTCTTGAAGTCAAACTCTCAAAGTAGAAATAAATGAAATACATATTAAAGGTCTTCAATTGTGGTAAAGTTGTAGATTAAGGGCTTCTGCTGATATTAGAAAGTAGTTGGGTTAGGTGAATGAAACTTCCAGAGAAACAGGAGATGCTCCGGAGCCATAATGATCCTGTGGGAAGGTACTGATATCCACTCCTTCCTCTCTAAAGAGTCCTGACATTGATGACCTTTTACTGCTTAAATGAGGCATAAGAAAAGTAGTTTCAGTACAATACCTTTGCTCAATCATGATTTATAAGGTTTTAAAGATTTGTATATCTATTTCCTAAATTTCGAATAATCCTTGGTTCGGCTCAAAATTCCACTGTAATAATCGGAATTGCCGTTTTAAAAACTGAAGTCAATGAAAAAGACATTGGTGTAAATTTTCCCATTAACGTAATACTGAGATAGCCACAGTGGCAGATCCAGGGGACAAGACCCCCCTAGTCTAGTCTTAAGTAGTGTAATTTACTTAATTAACCCAAGTTTGCGTTAATTAAACTTGCTCCTAACGCAAGTTTATCAGATCAACCTATTTTGCGCTCGCCCCTAAGATTTTTTTTTGTCGGATCAACTTATTTTGCGCCCGCCTAAATTTTTTTTTCAGATCAACCTATTTTGCGGCCCGCACTAAAAATCCTGGATCCGCCCCGGGATAGCCAAGAAACTGACATATCTGTAGAGTCATAATTTCATCCTGAATCCAAATACAACATCCATTTTGTCAAAAATGAAGCTTACTCTCCCCCCCCCCCTAACGTAAAAATACATGCATCCCGAATTGTACATATTGACCGAATTCTCCGTGTTAGTCTTTTCTTCAAATTTATTTAACGGTTCGTCAAAATAATGGAAAATTCATTCCATGTTTACAATTCAGGGTATTTATTTGCATATTTGGGGGGAAGGGTTGAAAGTTTCATTCACCTAAATCAACTACTTTCCAAGATCAATAAAAGCACCTAATCTAGAATTTTACCGGAACTTCACTTACTGAACCTATTCTAGTTAGAGAAGTTTTTCTCTTGCTTATATTCTGTAGCAAAATCTTAGCGGAAGATAAAAAGAGGATCATTTTAACCTAGTCTAATGCGTTGTAAAGTCTCAAGTCTAATGCGTTGTAAAGTCTCACACGATGAAAAATTCATCTAAGGTTTGCATCAGGGCCGTATCCAGGATTTTTTTCGGGGGTAGGTATTATTTTCGAGTGGGAGGGGAAAACGCCAAAACAATTTGAAAAACGCATAAAAAATTTGTTTATATACATTTTTGTTGCGTTTTAACGAGTCAGACAAACATTTCGGGGGGTCAAATCCCTGGACATGGCCGTGGTTGGAACCAATGATAAGCATCTAAGTGTACTAAAATTCCACAAAGTGTAATAAAAAGAACTTGCCTATTGCCTTTTCTAAAAAAAATTAGTGTTGTATATCCACCAGCAGTCCTTAGATTGTTGGTAACTAAATGCGCGTGTGTAGTGAAATGTGTATAAATTCACAAATATAGCGCTAATTGGGTCAAAGGGTGTCATAGCTTCGGCAAAGTTTATCGCCTCTTCCATAAAGTAGCCGATCAAAGGATAAAGCTCATTGCGGCTCCCAAGCGGTGAATAATAAAACACTGAAGAACAAATTAACGGGGTTTCCTTTGATTAGATGAACTGATTATAACCCAAGTTCTAAAACCTCCCGAGTTTTATGATATTCCCATAATTCCTTATATATACCATATTTATTGCGGTCAGAAAATACATTATATATAATTAGAGATTGGAGTAGGCTTCGGACCCGCCCCCTTGAAACGTCCAGCTCATTATCATAGTTGTCGTGATGGGACCAAGCTATTTATTTTGCGGGAAGCACAAATTCAGTCCCAACGCAAAAAAAAATGCAAATTATAGAGAAAATCTAAGGAATTATTCACCTCGACCTCACCCATTGTAGTTTGTATACCCCCCTAGATGCTAGACGTAACGTCAAACAACGTAAGGCACTTGGCCTGATGTGTGCTTCAAATTCTCAACAGTGGCTTCAATTGGGAATGGGGGGGGGAGGCATATACCCTACCAATTTTTAAAAAATTGAAAAAACAACAATTTCACCCCCTCCTAGATTTGGAAATATATCTTACATCCCCTCCCCTAAATTTTCGTAAATTCACACTTAGGTGCCCCCCTACCTTAACTAACTCTTCTGCTTTGCCAACTACTTCAGAACTCCCCAAAAGATTTTAAAACCTTTTTTGTTGTCAAATCGCAGCGCTTTGCTATTGACTTTTAAACGCGCTGTATGATACGTTTTTTTTGTTTTTTTTTAGTTCTTTTTTAACGTAAACTTAAAACAGTTCATTCTAGGGTATGTTTCAGAGCTCAAGTTATCATTAACAATATAACTAATTATAGTTAAAAATAATTTCCGACAAAAAAAATTATTTGTTATTACTTTCTTCCCAGGACAACGGCAGAGTACACTGAAGGCCACACTGAACGGCTCGTAGCAACCGAAAAAAAAAAACTGAGTATGAGAAAAACATGGCCATTTGCCGCTGGGAATTATAACTATTATTACGGTTAATCTTAGTAGTTAAGTGTGTTGTGAAATGAAAAGCAAACCAATGAAATCACGGTAGTTGAAACCCCATTTTGGGAAATTGCAGCACTTCACTTTGAACACAGTATATAAGTAATAGATATATTACATTATCTTTATACAGTGACTTTGAACAACCAGAAAAATCGCTTTTTCGTTGAGCAGCACTTACCTGTCTCCTTTCTATTTTTATGTATTTCTGTCTTTTCCTATGCCGCTAGTGAGGCACAGGGGCATCATCAACAGCTGATTAAGGGCTCATTTGAAAGACAAACTTCACATCGACATTCTTTTTTATAAATTCGTCCTGATAGTGTCATCTTGAAGCGTCATATTGTGCCAATAATTGTACTTTCTGGCGCCATATCTGGATACGGAAGGCCGGTAAGGGTCAAGACGGTGCCGTTATAATCTCCGTGGTCAAAAACCCTTAACTATAAGTCTGCAACTCTTTCTCTTATTTGTTCCTCCTCGAAGTCCCCTTAGTAAGTGAAAACTTAAAAGCACATTCGGATAAAAAAAACGCCTACCGAAAAGAAGTCATTCGAATTTGACCTTGGAATTACAATTGCTATTTATGTTTATTTTATTAACTACGTATTTTGTTCTTTTTATTTCACCAGTACTAACAAGGCACCCAAACATCATAGAGACTGCTTAAGAGCTTATTTAAAACTTAATTCTTACATCTATTAATTAAAAAAAACAAAGATTTTCCGAGAAAAGTAAAGAGCGCAGTTAAAACTAAAAACGAACAAAAATTATTACTTCACAGCCTATCTAATATACATATCAATAAAACTAGTACAAATAAACCAACTAATTATGTTTCCCTATGTTTCTAGGATTATAGAAAACTAGCGCTTTACTGAAAACACAAAATAATATAGGAGTTTTCGTACATTATAAGCAAACCAATTAAGGACCTTAACTATAAGTCTGCAAGTCTTTCTCTTATTTGTTCCTCCTCGAAGTCCCCTTAGTAAGTGAAAACTTAAAAGCACATTCGGATAAAAAAAAAAAGCCTACCGAAAAGAAGTCATTTGAATTTGACCTTGGAATTACAATTGCTATTTATGTTTATTTTAATAAAAGTTAACTACGTATTTTGTTCTTTGTGTTTCACCAGTACTAACAAGGCATCCAAACATCATAGAGACTGCTTAAGAGTTTATTTAAAACTTAATTCTTACATCTATTAATTAAAAAAAACAAAGATTTTCCGAGAAAAGTAAAGAGCGAAATTCAAACTAAAAACGGACGAAAATTATTACTTCACAGCCTATCTAACATATATCAATAAAACAAGTACAAATAAACCGACTAATTATGTTTCCCTATGTTTCTAGGATTATAGAAAACTAGCGCTTTACTGAAAACACAAAATAATATAGGAGTTTTCGTACATTATAAGCAAACCAATTAAGGACACTTTTTACGGAAAAAAAGCATTTTAGGATGGTTGCTTTATTTTGTTTTCGTTTAATTTGGTATCACTTCTGCACAATGACGCAGTTCAATGACTGGCTCTCGTTTTGGTTCTGAATAGGACATGTCGTGATTAGTTTGTAGACAAGTTCGAAATAAAACCATCTTGATAGCATTTGAACTACAGACTAGCTTTAGAATTTGTATCATAGCTTGAAATTCACTGTTGTATAGGAAAAATAACCATTTCAAGTAATACTTAAGCATATTCCTTACAATTTAAGATTGTATATTACTCACTATTGGTATTATAGCTGACGAGACCAAAATGTTACAACTTGGTGTAAGACTATAAACACCTTTATAGATTAGTTTATTTTTGTCAGGCTACATAGTCACTTTTGACTCCCAAATCAATATTCCTGTTTTTATATTTGACTTTTGTGTTTTCAGTAAAGCGCTAGTTTTCTATAATCCTAGAAACACAGGGAAACATAATTAGCAGGTTTATTTGAACTAGTTTTATTAATATATTTTAGATATGCTGTGAAGCAATAATTTTTGTTTATTTTAAGCTTTAACTTTGCTCCTTAATTCCCTCGAAAAAACTTTGTTTTTTAAATTAATCTTTGTTCGCTTTTGATAAAAAAAAATAATGTAGAAACAACGCTGCCATGATCTTTTTTATTTATACGGAATAATGTATGTTCGTTTTAAGTTTTGATGGCACTCCTTAGTTTCAGTTGAAAACTTATTTCTTATATAGTTTTTAATTATCACCGATCTAGGGGAAATAAGACACCTCTAGAAAATACTGTAGACAACCTTGACAGCTACGAACAACTTTTAATCTATAACATAAAGTTCATCATACATACTTCACAAAACAATTCATGTTTTTCAGGAACGTTTGTTTTTCGATGAGCAAAAAAGCTGTTCTTACTCGGCCGACTTCGCCTGAAATGCCATAATTAAGACAGGGCTTTATAAATTACCTACTGCCTTGCCGAAAATAGAAGGCTACTGTAACAAAAGAGAGCTGTTTAAGGGTTCATTTAAAAGTTTACATTTGTACCTAATCACTTTTTATAAATTTGACTTGATAGCACATTCCCATAAGTGCAACTTTCGTTGTTTCCTCCATTTTTTTAAGTTAAAAAAGAATCTCTTCCAATGAAATGACCAAAAAAAGGTGTTTTCAAAACCTAGGCAGGAGCAAAAAACTCAGGGGGAAAGAACGTCCTTCCCCTCAATTACCGCCGTTAGAGCAAACACACAGGCTTCACCGCAGAGTGAAGTTTAAAGGTTCAATTCAAAAATGTTGATCATTCAAGCTTAATTTTCGATAGATTTTTAGTTGAAAAGTTTTTAGTTTCAGTTGAATTTTTTTCGCAATAATTTTTTACTTCTAGGATGAGTAGGCGATTTATGAAAGTTATTAAGATCGTCTGGAGGGGGAGTATATGTGAGGGTATCTTATAAACCTCAATTCAAGGGTTTTGGACCATAATTATTGCAATGGTACCGTTTTATGCTTCCCAACTCTTACACTTAAGAAGTGGTACCAAATGTGCCGTTTTTGTGCTATATGGCACTATTGGATGATAAAATTGATGAAAAGCACATAGATATGAGAAATAGGTTTAAAATGGGCCTGCCCCGGATATGCTTTTAAAAATGAGTGCATCATATTTGCAAATATAGGGGATTGACTGGAAAGTAATCGTATTTTTTTTTAAACAATCTGTAATTCTTTGTTTTATTATCGAAATAGATTTCCTTTGTTTTTAAAAATTAAATATTTTAGCAATTAAGAAATTTACTCCAGGCGAGTAGCTTTGGCACAAAAGGTTAACTAAGCGGACAACTTTGCATATCCAGACATATTTGTGGCAAATTTTGCTAGCTCAACAGAAATGCGCCTTTGGGCTTACGGAGTTATTAGGACACTTTTCCTAAACACGTTTTTTTATTTTTGTTTCTGACCGTGTTAAAAAGTTCATAGTGAATTCTAATGAGACTTACTAAGGGATCTGGGAGGGGGAGTATACGGAAAGGGTCCCTTGTAAATCTCCAGTTAAGCGTTTTGAACCATAATTATTACAATGGTACCGTTTTATACTTCGAAGCTTTTCCACTTAAGAAGTGACACCAAAAGTGTTATTTTCAGTGTTATATCGCACTTACGAATGGTAAACCTGAAAAAAAAAAGTACGTATATATGAGCAATAGCTTTCAAATGAGCCTTTAAACATCACTCTTGCAAGTTCTGCTAGTCCAATAGCCCCAGCTTTTCCACTTGAGACACAGCACCAAAAGTGCCGTTTTTAGTGCCATTTGGGACTTGCTGATGGTGGAATGTATATGAAGGATGCCACCTCTAAGTTCAACCAAATTGAGTCCCAGATTTTGCATAAAAGTCCAGTAGACATTGTCCGTCACGCGAGAACCCAAAATCAATCCGATCTTTCATCCTTCATTCTATGACTATCTACCGTAGTTCTGCCCTTCGAATGACCTATAGATGGATGATAGATAGACTTATCCATCAACAAATGAAATGACATCATTTTTATACAATCATAGGCAGCGTAATAGCGCTGCCTAAGTAAAGAACGATGTTGGCACAATGTATTATTTTTTTTCTTGGTATTAGACCAGGGCACTTCGTATCGAACAAGTTGTCGTAGAAACTTCAAAAAGGGCTCATTTGATTGGAAATTGGAGTGGCTAGTGTCCCTTTTAAAAGTCGAAAGTGATTGGAAGGCAACTAAAACCCGTTCCACGCCCACCATTTCCCCAAACACAAGTAGACTAAGAAGTACCATTTCTACGACGCCCCCGTACCAAACAGGTTTTTCTGGTAGTCCTATTCTACAGGTCATCACATCTTTGCCAAGAGATTTACGCAATACCGGTCCTATAGGTAAACATTTCTATTGTGACGTAAAAATAACTCTTTTTGCGAATTTTTTTTTTTGCGAAAAGGTATTTGCGTAAAGGTATTGCGTTGGTTAAGAATGCCTCACGGGTAATTAAATAATGTGATGCTTCCATCAACAATACACAGAATATGCTCAGATACTTAATAGATTTGACGCCTACAAGAGACATTGGTAAAAGGTATTCAATAGCTTAATTGAAAAGTAACGATAGAATGACATTGTGACTTGACCTAGCTTTACCTCTCCAATGTGGTCTGTATAATACACAAGTAACGTTTGAAAAGTATTGTCAATTTAAAAAGAAATGGCTGAAAAGTGTTTTGAGGGGGATGGGTTGCAGGGAGGGTTCAGTTGCACGAGGGTTCAGTTAAAGGGGATACAGTTACACGGGGGTTTAGTTAAATTGGGTTGAGTTGCACGAGGGTTCAGTTAAATTGGGTTGAGTTGCACGAGGGTTCAGTAGCACGAGGGTTCAGTTGGACAGGGTTTCGATTATAAAGGGGTTCAGTTACATGGGGGTGCAGGTGCACGGGGGTTGAGTTAAATGGGGCTTGAGTTCCACGAGAGTAGTGCTTTGTCGTGGTTTAGCTTCTCACAGTTACATTCTCTTGATCTTTCAAAGTTCACTTTGATTTTATTTCATTGATTCTTTTTGTTTGCATGTCCGGGCTGGTGTTTGCAAGTCCAAGTTGGGTTTTCAGACCTACGTTCTTAAATTTTCGTGGGTGTTTGGATGTTTCGCCGAAAAAAAAAACATAGTTGTACCCTCAACGCCTCGCTCTTTACGCTAAATTTTTTTATTGTTTAAAAAATTAGAATTGTGAGAAAGCCAAACTTTAATGTAAAGAGCGAGTCGTTGAGGAAGGGACAGCCCCTTTCATAAACGGAATAATTTCTATTCGTTTTAAGTTTTGACATCGTTCCTTACTTTCAGTTTAAAAAAAAAACTTGTTTTTTACTTAGGTAATAATGGAACATTTAGTATTTTTTCTAATGTAAGTGTTTTCTTAAGAAAATGGCCCATCTGTAACAAATATAGCCTTAGCTAGTTAAAAATGCACATAAACTCTTGATTTTTTTATCGTGTTACTTAGATAATAAAGGAACATTTGGTTTTCTTTCCTAATTTAGTGTGTTTTCTTAAGAAAATGCCCCATCTTTAGCTAATTTTACCTTAACTAGTTAAAACTGTGTGTAAACTCTCCAATTTTAGTTGTGTTACTTAGCTAATAAAGGAACATTTGGTTTTCTTTCCTTATTTATGTGTTTTCTTTTGTTTGCATGTCCGGGCTGACGTTTGCAAGTCCAAGTTGGGTTTTCAGACCTACGTTTTTTAGATTTTCGTGGGTGTTTGGATGTTTTGCCAAAAAAAAAAAAACATAGTTGTACCCTAAACGCCTCGCTCTTTACGCTAAATTTTTTTATTGTTTAAAAAATTAGAGTTGTGAGAAAGTCAAACTTTAACGTAAAGAACGAGTCGTTGAGGAGGGGACAGCCCCTTTAATTTCTATTCGTTTTAAGTTTTGACATCAGTCCTTAATTTCAGTTAAAAAAAACTTGTTTTTTACTCGGGTACTAATTGAAAATTTATTATTTTTTCTAATTTAAGTATTTTCTTAATAAAATGGTACATCTGGAACAAATATATCCTGAGCTAGATAAAGCTGAACATACACTCTTGATTTTTTGTCGTGTTACTTATATAATATATTTACAGTTGGTTTTCTTACATAACTGATTGGGTTCTATTAAGTAAATTAAACAAGGTTAGATAATTTTGACTAAGATAGCTACAAATTTTCATAAATTAACAAAAATTATTTGTGTTAATTATCTAATTAAGAATAATTTTGTTTTCTTTCATTATTTATGTGTTTTCTTTTGTTTGCATGTCCGGGCTGATATTTGCAATTCCAAGTTGGGTTTTCAGACATATGTTTTTTAGATTGTCGTGGGTGTTTGTATGTTCTGCCGAAAAAAATAGTTGTTAGTACAAGTAATAATTTATTTTAGCAAAGTAATTATTTATTTTAGTAGAGTAATTATTTATTTTAGTAAAGTAATAATTTATTTTAGTAAAGTAAATCCCATTACCCCTTTTTTTTGCAAAGGTTAATCAAACATCTCCGATTGTAAAAGCATTAAAAAATTTTCCAATCACTAATTACCCCTTTTTGCAAATGCTAAATAATTCTGATTGTAGTATCCAATTTTTTGTCTGCTTTTCAAAATGTTCGTATTTGTTTAGAATGAAGTGTTTTTTATAGCAGATACCCCCCGTGCAATTTTTTTTTTTTTGCAAAAAACGGAATTTTATTTCTAAACTATTACATTTTTATCCTATTTTTTTTTATTTCGTTATCATTAACCGAAATTTACTTATTGTATGTTTTAAAGATAATAGAACAGTATCATATAATTTTACTAAACTTTTTTTTATTTATAAAAATGTACTATCTTAAAAATTTTGGGGGGGGGCATAAGACACATATCAAATGATATTAACATTTTGATTACTAAATATCAGCATATGTAAATTAAACTGACAATGCACATTCACTTGTATTTTTCAGTAAAGTGCAAATTTTGTTCTGGTCTTGGGAAGGCATATGGGTTTCGCGCCCAACTTATGTATCTGCTCGTTTTGAGTTTGACTCGGTTAATTATTGTAATTTCGGTTCATTTTTGGGTTTCATTTATTTATCGATGCTGATTTGTGGCAGTTTCATGATTGGTATATTATTTTATGTTATTTTTGCTATTTTTTTGTTTATCATTACGTTTAATATCTACCCACCAAATGATCCAAGCCTCAGAAGAAAAAGGGATTTTGGAATTTATAGATGATGATTTGTTGAAGTTTCATGATTGGTAGATTATTTGATGTTATTTCTGCTAATTTTTTGTTTATCATTACGTTTAATATCTACCCACCAAATGCTCCAAGCCTCAGAAGAAAAAGGGATTTTGAAATTTATCGGGAGCTTGATTTTCGAAAAAGGGGGAAACACCCTCCAAAAAGTCAATAAGTTGGGGCGTGAAACTCCATATGCCTTTTCAAGACCAGAATTGCAGTCCCTCCCCCTGGAGACTGTGGGGGATTAGGTCATCCTCAATGACATAGTTATTAGATATTTCGACTATGCTGAACAAAATGCCTTTCTAAAAATTTGGATTGTGTAACTTTAGGGAAATTGAAAATTGAATGGAGCATAGTTGCCCCTTCAGTTTTTTGGTCACTTAAACAGGGCACTAGAACTTTTAATTGTCATTCAAATGAGCCCTACAGTAGGATGTCCGCTACCATCCTAAGCTTCAGCTGAAGCTAGCTTCAAACATTGAACCTAAAAGATTCATATTACCATAGTTACGAAGTGTTTATAGAATTGGTGGTCTTTAAAAAGACCGTTGGGTGGTCATGAGCGTGATGACTATTGTAAAAATTCATCATTGTTTGTCATCCACTCAGTATGATTCCAATCTATATTAGGGATTTGTTTGTTCTTCTTCTTCTTCTTAGGATATCTCATACACATATTCCGAGAAGGAATATCTATTGGTACCCATTTACTAAAAAATCGAACCTCGTCCTCTGGGTTGTGTATCATACTCAGAAATATCTCGAAACCAAAATCTTTTAAGTTGAATAATGGTATATCTGATTTTCATTTCTCGATTAAAAGTTTGTCAGTGGGTACATTCCCTTTTGTGTACAGTGCTGTTACGCCAAAAAAACAGCATATCTCTCTAACTTCCTCCTGTACGTAGGATAAATCCTTCCCTTTGTTATAGGATGGAAGAATCATTCTATTATATAAACCTATTTTGCTTATAAAGTATAGTGTACTGCGCCAGCTCTCTTCATTGTACGCATACATATTATAGTTTATATACCAGTGATAACAAGAGACCTCTTGAAGATCAGTAGTCAACAGTAGAAATGCGCATTCAAAAATCACTCCACACGCCGATTTCTTCAGGCCAATGTATTCACAGTAAAAAACGCCATACATCTTTGAAGTTGTATTGATAGAATGGAAATTCAAACTGTTCAAAGTTCCAAATTGAAACTACTTTATATACTAAGGAAACTGAATATATTAACATCTAAAACAAGAATTTTTATGTAATGATTACTTCAAATAATATCAAGAGGATTTGTTTTTACACTGGCCACAGTGTGCAACATCTTGGGGAAAAAGAGTTAAATTTCACCCTAAACCGCTAAAATATATGATCAAGTAATTTAAGTCTTAGTATCAATTTCGTAGGAAACAATCGATACCCTTAAGATGTCTGATTCAAATTATTAGACCTATGGAAATTCTTGATTATGTAATTCAGTCACTTTTACAGAAACTGTAAATTTTTGTTACCAAATTCGGGTCTAGATCTCATTTTTACAGAAACTGTACATCTTTCTTACCAAATTCTGGTCTAGATTTACCTTTGATTCGAACTGGAAGTAAAGTTAGGTTAATCCTAATGAAATACATCAAAATATGACCAAAAGACATAAGACTTATGTAACAAAATTATGGAAACTACAACAGAGGATTATGATAATTAGATCGCGCAGAACGCATTATATCATATGGTTTCTAGCCTAACCAATATACCAACTGAAATATTCTATTAGATATACCTAAGTTGTAATTTTCATGCCGGCAATGTTATCATGGACTTAAATTAGGAAGTTCAAATGAAGTTTTCAGAATTGTTAAAGATTTTACTTGTTTTTGTACATAATACATTTTGAGAACAATATACGTTAAAAAATAATAGATCTATCGAGAAAAATAATTATAATTTATTTTTTAAAAAATAATATATGCCTCAGACGCATTAACGACTGTTTTAAAAGCAATATTTAAATTTCGGACGATGACATATGGACCACGTCGTATATGGACTGCATATGTGTTTAGAGGTGAATATGCCGCCGCTTGGAAAAACGGCCTCTCCAATTTGGAGGTTATATAAATAGCTTTCGATACTTGTAACCCAATTCATAGCCTCGGACTTTTATTCGATAGTAACTTGGCCTTATTCAGCTCAAAATTGTTATTTTGCAACATAAATAATAGGAAGTGGTATGATCTCTTTTTTGAAGTTTCGTTCGAAAGAAACTTTCCCTTGTATTCTTAAACCACTGTTTCGATACGATCACCTTTGGTGAAAATAAGACGTCTATGACCATCATTCTTCGAAAAAGAATAAATTTCCTTATTTTTGGATGTAGAAGATGGAATATAAAGGGGGTATGATTCTCATCAAGACATCCCCCACCCTCTCTTACTGAGGAGCACTTTACCCCTTTTCTATAATATGAAAAAAAGCCAAGCCTACCACGGGTGGGACCCCCACCACCAAGGTTAGGTTAGGTTACATAACATTTCTAGGTTAACTTACATCAGGTTAAGTGGCGCGCCTTTCTTACCAAATTCTGGTCTAGATTTACCTTCGATTCGAACTGGAAGTAAAGTTAGGTTAATCCTAATGAAATATACCAAAATATGACTAAAAAACATAAGACTTTTGTAACAAAATTATGGAAACTACAACAGAGGATTATGATAATTAGGTCCCCCAGAACGCATTATATTAAATGGTTTCTAGCCTAACCAATATACCAACTGAAATATTCAATTAAATATACCTAAATTGTAATTTTCATGCCGGCACTGTTATCGTGGCTTTAAAATAGCAGGTTCAAATGAAGTTTTCAGAACTGTTAAAGATTTTACTTGTTTTTGCACAGAATACATTTTGAGAGCTATATACGTTAGAAAATAATAACTCTTTCGAGAAAAATAATTATAATTTATTGTTTCAAAAATAATATATGCCTTCAGACGCATTAACGACTGTTTTAAAAGCAATATTTAAATTTCAGACGATGACATATGGACCACGACGTATATGGACTGCATATGCGTTTAGAGGTGAATATGCCGCCGCTTGGAAAAATGGCCTCTCCAATTTGGAGGTTATATAAATAGCTTTCGATACTTGTAACCCAATCCATAGCCTCGGACTTTTATTCGATAGTAACTTGGCCTTATTCAGCTCAAAATTGTTATTTTGCAACATAAATAATAGGAAGTGGTATGATCTCTTTTTTGAAGTTTCGTTCGAAAGAAACTTTCCCTTGTATTCTTAAACCACTGTTTCGATACAATCACCTTTGGTGAAAATAAGACGCCTATGGCCATCATTCATCGAAAAAGAATAAATTTCCTTATTTTTGGATGTAGAAGATGGAATATAAAGGGGGTATGATTCTCATCAAGACATCCCCCACCCTCTCTTACTTAGGAGCACTTTACACCTTCTATTTGGAGGTTATATAAATAGCTTTCGATACTTGTAACCCAATCCATAGCCTCGGACTTTTATTCGATAGTAACTTGGCCTTATTCAGCTCAAAATTGTTATTTTGCAACATAAATAATAGGAAGTGGTATGATCTCTTTTTTGAAGTTTCGTTCGAAAGAAACTTTCCCTTGCATTCTTAAACCACTGTTTCGATACAATCACCTTTGGTGAAAATAAGACGCCTATAGCCATCATTCTTCGAAAAAGAATAAATTTCCTTATTTTTGGATGTAGAAGATGGAATATAAAGGGGGTATGATTCTCATCAAGACATCCCCCACCCTCTCTTACTTAGGAGCACTTTACCCCTTTTCTAAAATATGAAAAAAAGCCAAGCCTACCACGGGTGGGACCCCCACCACCAAGGTTAGGTTAGGTTACCTAATATTTCTAGGTTAACTTACATCAGGTTAAGTGGCGCGCCACTTATATTTCATTAGGATTAACCTAACTTTACTTCCAGTTCGAATCGAAGGTAAATCTAGACCAGAATTTGGTAAGAAAGATGTACAGTTTCTGTAAAAATGAAATCTAGACCCGAATTTGGTAACAAAATACAATTTAGGTATATTTAATTGAATATTTCAGTTGGTATATTGGTTAGGCTAGAAACCATATAATATATAATGCGTTCTGGGGGACCTAATTATCATAATCCTCTGTTGTAGTTTCCATAATTTTGTTACATAAGTCTTATGTCTTTTGGTCATATTTTGATGTATTTCATTAGGATTAACCTAACTTTACGTCCAGTTCGAATCGAAGGTAAATCTAGACCAGAATTTGGTAAGGAAGATGTACAGTTTCTGTAAAAATGAGATCTAGACCCGAATTTTGTAACAAAAAATGTAATGTTTCTGTAAGATCTACTTAATAGCATGGTAAAGAATGTTAAGAGGACTAGTAATCTGATTAAAGCATATGTATGGTCTCAAGTGTTTCATACTTAATTGATCCTAGTACCAAAATACAATGATCAGAGATGTTATCGCTTTAAGGGGACCTTAAGCTGTTTTAATCAACAGGATGTAGCACACTGTGACCAGTGTAAAAACAAATCCTCTTGATATTATTTGAAGTAATCATTACATAAAAATTCTTATATTAGATGTTAATATATTCAGTTTCCTTAGTATATAAAGTAGTTTCAATTTGGAACTTTGAACAGTTTGAATACCCATTCTATCAATATAACTTCAAAGATGTATGACGTTTTTGACTGTGAATACATTGGCGTGAAGAAATCGGCGTGTGGAGTGATTTTTGAATGCGCATTTCTACTGTTGACTACTGATCTTCAAGAGGTCTCTTGTTATCACTGGTGTATAAACTATAATATGTATGCGTTTATGAAGAGAGGTGGCGCAGTACACTATACTTTATAAGCAAAATAGGTTTATATAATACAATGAGTCTTCCATCTTATAACAAAGTGAAGAAATTATCCTACGTACAGGATGAAGTCAGAGAGATGCTGTTTTTTTGGCGTAACAGCACCATACACACAGTGGACTGTGCCATCGGATCAACATTTGATCCAGAAATAAAAATCGGATATACCATTATTCAACTTAAAAGATTTTGGTTTCGAGATATTTCTGAGTATGATACACAACCCAGAGGACGAAGTTCGATTTTTAGTATTTGGGTACCAATAGATATTCCTTCTCTGAATATGTATATGAGGTATCCTAAGAATAAGAAGTAGAACAAACAAATCCGTAATATAGATTTGAATCATACTGAGTGGATGACAAACAATGATTAATTTTTACAATAGTCATCACGCTCATGAACACCCAACGGTTTTTTTAAAGACAACCAATTCTATAAGCACTTCGTAACTATGGTAATATGAATCTTTTAGGTTCAATGTTTGAAGCTAGCTTCAGCTTAAGCTTAGGATGATAGCGGACATCCTACTGTAGGGCTCATTTGAATGACAATTAAAAGTTCTAGTGCCCTGTTTAAGTGACCAAAAAACGGAAGGGGCAACTATGCTCCATTCTATTTTCAATTTCCCTAAAGTTACACAATCCAAATTTTTAGAAAGCCGTATTGTTCAGCATAGTAGAAATATCTAATAACTATGTCATTGAGGATGACTTAATCCCCCACAGTCTCCAGGGGGAGGGACAGCACGTCTGGTCTTGGAAAGGCATATGTAGTTTCAAGCCCCAACTTATTGACTTTATGGAGGGTGTTTCCCCCTTTTTCGAAAATCAAGCTCGATAAATTTCAAAATCCCTTTTCCTTCTGAGGCTTGGAGCATTTGGTGGGTAGATATTAAACGTAATGATAAACAAAAAAATAGCAAAAATAACATCAAATAATCTACCAATCATGAAACTGCTACAAATCAGTATCGATAAATTTAAAAATCCCTTTTTTCTTCTGAGGCTTGGAGCATTTGGTGGGTAGATATTAAACGTAATGATAAAAAAAAAATAGCAAAAATAACATCAAATAATCTACCAATCATGAAACTGTCACAAATCAGCATCGATAAATAAATGAAACACAAAATGAACTGAAATTACAATAATTAACCGATTCAAACTCAAAACGAGCTGAAGTTAACATAAGTTGGACGCGAAACCCATATGCCTTCCCAAGACCAGAACAAAATTTGCGCTTTACTGAAAAATACAAGTGAATGTGCATTGTCAGGTTAATTTACATATGCTGGTTTTTAGTAATCAAAATGTTAATATCACTTGATATGTGTCTTATGTCCCCCAAATTTTTTAGGATAGTACATTTTTATAAATAAAAAAAGTTTAGTAAAATTCTATGTTACTGTTATATTAGCTTTAAAACATACAAGAAGTAAAGTTCGGTTAATGCTAATGAAATAAAACAAAATAGGATAAAAATGTAATAGTTTAGAAATAAAATTCCTTTTTTTGCAAAAAAAAAATGTTGCACGGGGGGTATCTGCTATAAAAAACACTTCATTCTAAACAAATACGAACATTTTGAAAAGCAGACAAAAAATTGGACACCATAATCAGAATTATTTAGCATTTGCAAAAAGGGGTAATTAGTGATTGGAAAATTTTTTAATGCTTTTACAATCGGAGATGTTTGATTAACCTTTGCAAAAAAAAAAGGGGTAATGGGATTTACTTTACTAAAATAAATTATTACTTTACTAAAATAAATAATTCCTCTACTAAAATAAATAATTACTTTGCTAAAATAAATTATTACTTTACTAACAACTTTTTTTTTCGGCAGAACATCCCAAAATTCAAGAAAGGACAAAAAAAGTATTTCTGAAAGCACTACATGTCAATTAACATATCAGACATGACATTTACAAATACTAAAACTCCTCACTCCGGACATAACAAAGAATGATTACGACTCAGATAATTAATGCAAATAAATTTGGTGAATTTACTATCAGTGTTGAGTGGCTTCATACCAATTTTCTCAACTTTGTTAATTTTTTTAAGAAAATACCCTCAATTAGGAAAGAAAACTAAATCTACATTTATTATCTAATTAACACGACAAAAAATCAAGAGCTTATGTGAGGTTTTAACTAGCTAAGGCTATATTTGTTACAGATGGGCCATTTTCTTAAGAAAACACTTACATTAGAAAAAATACTAAATTTTCAATTAGCACCTGCTTAAAAAACAACTTTTTTTTTTAACTTAAAGTAAGGAATGATGTTAAAACTTAAAACGAATTGAAATTATTCTGTTTATTGAAAGGGGCTGTACCCTCCTCAAAGACTCGCTCTTTACATTAAAGTTTGACTTTCTCACAACTCTAATTTTTTAAACAATAAAAAAATTTAGCGTAAAGAGCGAGGGCGTTGAGGGTACAATTATGTTTTTTTTTGGCAAAACATCCAAACACCCATGAAAATCCAAAAAACCTAGGTCTGAAAACCCAACTTGGACTTGCAAACATCAGCCCGGACATGCAAACAAAAGAAAACACATAAATAAGGAAAGAAAACCAAATGATCCTTTATTAGCTAAGTAACATAACTAAAATTGGAGAATTTATGCACAGTTTTAACTAGTTAAGGCAAAATTTGTTAAAGATGGGGCATTTTCTTAAGAAAACACACTAAATTAGGAAAGAAAACTAAATGTTCCTTTATTATCTAAGTAACACGATCAAAAAATCCAGAATTAATGTTTTGTTTTAACTTACTAATGCTATATTTCTTAAAGATAGTCCGTTTTATTAATAAAACACTTAAATTAGAAGAAATACTAAATGTTCAATTATCAGAAATGTAAAAAAAAAGTTTTTTTAAACTGAAAGTAAGGAACGATTTCAAAACTTAAAACGAATAGAAATTTCTCCGTTTATGAAAGGGGCTGTCCCCTCCTCAACGACTCGCTCTTTACATTAAAGTTTGACTTTCTCACAACTCTAATTTTTTAAACAATAAAAAATTTAGCGTAAAGAGCGAGGCGTTGAGGGTACAACTATGTTTTTTTTTTTGGCGAAACATCCAAACACCCACGAAAATCTAAAAACGTAGGTCTGAAAACCCAACTTGGACTTGCAAACCCCAGCCCGGACATGCAAACAAAAAGAATCAATGAAATAAAATCAAAGTGAACTTTGAAAGATCAAGAGAATGTAACTGTGAGAAGCTAAACCACGACAAAGCACTACTCTCGTGGAACTCAAGCCCCATTTAACTCAACCCCCGTGCAACTGACCCCCCCATGTCACTGAACCCCGTTATAATCGAACCCCTGGACAACTGAACCCCCGTGCTACTGCACCCTCGTGCAACTCAACCCAATTTAACTGAACCCTCGTGCAACTCAACCCAATTTAATTAAACCCTCGTGTAACTGTGTCCCCTTTAACTGAACTCTCGTGCAACTCAACCCTTCATGCAACCCATCCCCATCAAAACACTTTTCAGCCATTTCTTTTTAAATTGACAATACTTTTCAAACGTTACTTGTGTATTATACAGACCACATTGGAGAGGTAAAGAGAGGTCAAGTCACAATGTCATTGTATCGTTACTTTTCAATTAAGCTATTGAATACCTTTTACCAATGTCTCTTGTAGGCGTCAAATCTATTAAGTATCTGAGCATATTCTTTGTATTGTTGATGGAAGCATCCCATTCTTTAATTACCCGTGAGGCATTCTTAACCAACGCAATACCTTGATACAAATATCTTTTCACAAATAGAGTTATTTTTACGTCACAATAGAAATGTTTACCTATAGGACCGGTATTGCGTAAATCTCTTGGCAAAGATGTGATGACCTGTAGAATAGGACTACCAGAAAAACCTGTTTGGTACGGGGGCGTCGTAGAAATGGTACTTCTTAGTCTACTTGTGTTTGGGGAAATGGTGGGCGTGGAACGGGTTTTAGTTGCCTTACAATCATTTTGGACTATTAAAAAGGGCATAAGCCACTCCAATTTCCAATCGAATGAGCCCTTTTCGAAGTTTATACGACAACTCCTTCGATACGAAGTTGCCTGGTCTAAAACCAACCAACCAACCCCAAAAAATAAGTAATATATTGTGCCAACATTGTTTTTTACTTAGGCAACGCTAATGCGCTGCCTATGATTGTATAAAAATGATGTCATTTCATTTGTTGATGGATAAGTCTATCTATCATCCATCTATAGGTCATTCGAAGGGCAGAACTACGGTAGATAGTCATAGAATGAAGGATGAAAGATCGGATTGATTTTGGGTTCTCGCGTGACGGACAATGTCTACTGGACTTTTATGCAAAATCTGGGACTCAATTTGGTTGAACTTAGAGGTGGCATCCTTCATATACATTCCACCATCAGCAAGTCCCAAATGGCACTAAAAACGGCACTCTTGGTGCCGTGTCTCAAGTGGAAAAGCTGGGGCTATTGGACTAGCAGAACTTACAAGAGTGATGTTTAATGGCTCATTTGAAAGCTATTGCTCATATATACGTGCTTTTTTTTAATTTTACCATTCGTAAGTGCAATATAGCACTGAAAATAACACTTTTGGTGTCACTTCTTAAGTGGAAAAGCTTCGAAGTATAAAACGGTACCATTGTAATAATTATGGTTCAAAACGCTTAACTGGAGATTTACAAGGGACCCTTTCCGTATACTCCCCCTCCCAGATCCCTTAGTAAGTCTCATTAGAATTCACTATGAACTTTTTAACACGGTCAGAAACAAAAATAAAAAAACGTGTTTAGGAAAAGTGTCCTAATAACTCCGTAAGCCCAAAGGCGCATTTCTGTTGAGCTAGCAAAATTTGCCACAAATATGTCTGGATATGCAAAGTTGTCCGCTTAGTTAACATTTTGTGCCAAAGCTACTCGCCTGGAGTAAATTTCTTAATTGCTAAAATATTTAATTTTTAAAAACAAAGGAAATCTATTTCGATAATAAAACAAAGAATTACAGATTGTTTAAAAAAAAATACGATTACTTTCCAGTCAATCCCCTATATTTGCAAATATGATGCACTCATTTTTAAAAGCATATCCGGGGCAGGCCCATTTTAAACCTATTTCTCATATCTATGTGCTTTTCATCAATTTTATCATCCAATAGTGCCATATAGCACAAAAACGGCACATTTGGTACCACTTCTTAAGTGTAAGAGTTGGGAAGCATAAAACGGTACCATTGCAATAATTATGGTCCAAAACCCTTGAATTGAGGTTTATAAGCTACCCTCACATATACTCGCCCTCCAGGCCCTCTTATTAAGTTTCATAAATCGCCTACTCATCTTAAAAGTAAAAAATTGTGGCGAAAAAAGATCAACTAAAACTAAAAACTTTTCAACTGAAAATCTAGCAAAAATAAAGCTTGAATGATCAATAGTTTTGAATTGAACCTTTAAACTTCACTCTGCGGTGAAGCCTGTGTGTTTGCTCTAACGGCGGTAATTGAGGGGAAGGACGTTCTTTCCCCCTGAGTTTTTTGCTCCTGCCTAGGTTTTGAAAACACCTTTTTTTGGTCATTTCATTGGAAGAGATTCTTTTTTAACTTAAAAAAGTGGGGAAACAACGAAAGTTGCACTTATGGGAATGTGCTATCAAGTCAAATTTATAAAAAGTGATTAGGTACAAATGTAAACTTTTAAATGAACCCTTAAACAGCTCTCTTTTGTTACAGTAGCCTTCTATTTTCGGCAAGGCAGTAGGTAATTTATAAAGCCCTGTCTTAATTATGGCTTTTTCAGGCGAAGTCGGCCGAGTAAGAACAGCTTTTTTGCTCATCGAAAAACAAACGTTCCTGAAAAACATGAATTGTTTTGTGAAGTATGTATGATGAACTTTATGTTATAGATTAAAAGTTGTTCGTAGCTGTCAAGGTTGTCTACAGTATTTTCTAGAGGTGTCTTATTTCCCCTAGATCGGTGATAATTAAAAACTATATAAAAAATAAGTTTTCAACTGAAACTAAGGAGTGCCATCAAAACTTAAAACGAACATACATTATTCCGTATAAATAAAAAAGATCATGGCAGCGTTGTTTCTACATTATTTTTTTTATCAAAAGCGAACAAAGATTAATTTAAAAAACAAAGTTTTTTCGAGGGAATTAAGGAGCAAAGTTAAAGCTTAAAATAAACAAAAATTATTGCTTCACAGCATATCTAAAATATATTAATAAAACTAGTTCAAATAAACCTGCTGATTATGCTTCCCTGCGTTTCTAGGATTATAGAAAACTAGCGCTTTACTGAAAACACAAAAGTCCAGTATAAAAAAAGTAATATTGATTTGGGAGTCAAAAGTGAGTATGTAGCCTGACAACAATAAATTAATCTTTGAAGTTTTTTATAGTCTTACACCAAGTTGTAACATTTTGGTCTCGTCAGCTATAATACCAATAGTGAGTAATATACAATCTTAAATTGTAAGGAATATGCTTAAGTATTACTTGAAATGGTTATTTTTCCTATACAACAGTGAATTTCAAGCTATGATACAAATTCTAAAGCTAGTCTGTAGTTCAAATGCTATCAAGATGGTTTTATTTCGAACTTGTCTACAAACTAATCACGACATGTCCTATTCAGAACCAAAACGAGAGCCAGTCATTGAACTGCGTCATTGTGCAGAAGTGATACCAAATTAAACGAAAACAAAATAAAGCAACCATCCTAAAATGCTTTTTTTCCGTAAAAAGTGTCCTTAATTGGTTTGCTTATAATGTACGAAAACTCCTATATTATTTTGTGTTTTCAGTAAAGCGCTAGTTTTCTATAATCCTAGAAACATAGGGAAACATGATTAGTCGGTTTATTTGTACTAGTTTTATTGATATATATTAGATAGGCTGTGAAGTAATAATTTTTGTTCGTTTTTAGTTTTAACTGCGCTCTTTACTTTTCTCGGAAAATCTTTGTTTTTTTTAATTAATAGATGTAAGAATTAAGTTTTAAATAAACTCTTAAGCAGTCTCTATGATGTTTGGATGCCTTGTTAGTACTGGTGAAACACAAAGAACAAAATACGTAGTTAACTTTTATTAAAATAAACATAAATAGCAATTGTAATTCCAAGGTCAAATTCAAATGACTTCTTTTCGGTAGGCGTTTTTTTTATCCGAATGTGCTTTTAAGTTTTCACTTACTAAGGGGACTTCGAGGAGGAACAAATAAGAGAAAGACTTGCAGACTTATAGTTAAGGTCCTTAATTGGTTTGCTTATAATGTACGAAAACTCCTATATTATTTTGTGTTTTCAGTAAAGCGCTAGTTTTCTATAATCCTAGAAACATAGGGAAACATAATTAGTTGGTTTATTTGTACTAGTTTTATTGATATGTATATTAGATAGGCTGTGAAGTAATAATTTTTGTTCGTTTTTAGTTTTAACTGCGCTCTTTACTTTTCTCGGAAAATCTTTGTTTTTTTTAATTAATAGATGTAAGAATTAAGTTTTAAATAAGCTCTTAAGCAGTCTCTATGATGTTTGGGTGCCTTGTTAGTACTGGTGAAATAAAAAGAACAAAATACGTAGTTAATAAAATAAACATAAATAGCAATTGTAATTCCAAGGTCAAATTCGAATGACTTCTTTTCGGTAGGCGTTTTTTTTATCCGAATGTGCTTTTAAGTTTTCACTTACTAAGGGGACTTCGAGGAGGAACAAATAAGAGAAAGAGTTGCAGACTTATAGTTAAGGGTTTTTGACCACGGAGATTATAACGGCACCGTCTTGACCCTTACCGGCCTTCCGTATCCAGATATGGCGCCAGAAAGTACAATTATTGGCACAATATGACGCTTCAAGATGACACTATCAGGACGAATTTATAAAAAAGAATGTCGATGTGAAGTTTGTCTTTCAAATGAGCCCTTAATCAGCTGTTGATGATGCCCCTGTGCCTCACTAGCGGCATAGGAAAAGACAGAAATACATAAAAATAGAAAGGAGACAGGTAAGTGCTGCTCAACGAAAAAGCGATTTTTCTGGTTGTTCAAAGTCACTGTATAAAGATAATGTAATATATCTATTACTTATATACTGTGTTCAAAGTGAAGTGCTGCAATTTCCCAAAATGGGGTTTCAACTACCGTGATTTCATTGGTTTGCTTTTCATTTCACAACACACTTAACTACTAAGATTAACCGTAATAATAGTTATAATTCCCAGCGGCACATGGCCATGTTTTTCTCATACTCAGTTTTTTTTTTTCGGTTGCTACGAGCCGTTCAGTGTGGCCTTCAGTGTACTCTGCCGTTGTCCTGGGAAGAAAGTAATAACAAATAATTTTTTTTGTCGGAAATTATTTTTAACTATAATTAGTTATATTGTTAATGATAACTTGAGCTCTGAAACATACCCTAGAATGAACTGTTTTAAGTTTACGTTAAAAAAGAACTAAAAAAAAACAAAAAAAACGTATCATACAGCGCGTTTAAAAGTCAATAGCAAAGCGCTGCGATTTGACAACAAAAAAGGTTTTAAAATCTTTTGGGGAGTTCTGAAGTAGTTGGCAAAGCAGAAGAGTTAGTTAAGGTAGGGGGGCACCTAAGTGTGAATTTACGAAAATTTAGGGGAGGGGATGTAAGATATATTTCCAAATCTAGGAGGGGGTGAAATTGTTGTTTTTTCAATTTTTTAAAAATTGGTAGGGTATATGCCTCCCCCCCATTCCCAATTGAAGCCACTGTTGAGAATTTGAAGCACACATCAGGCCAAGTGCCTTACGTTGTTTGACGTTACGTCTAGCATCTAGGGGGGTATACAAACTACAATGGGTGAGGTCGAGGTGAATAATTCCTTAGATTTTCTCTATAATTTGCATTTTTTTTTGCGTTGGGACTGAATTTGTGCTTCCCCCAAAATAAATAGCTTGGTCCCATCACGACAACTATGATAATGAGCTGGACGTTTCAAGGGGGCGGGTCCGAAGCCTACTCCAATCTCTAATTATATATAATGTATTTTCTGACCGCAATAAATATGGTATATATAAGGAATTATGGGAATATCATAAAACTCGGGAGGTTTTAGAACTTGGGTTATAATCAGTTCATCTAATCAAAGGAAACCCCGTTAATTTGTTCTTCAGTGTTTTATTATTCACCGCTTGGGAGCCGCAATGAGCTTTATCCTTTGATCGGCTACTTTATGGAAGAGGCGATAAACTTTGCCGAAGCTATGACACCCTTTGACCCAATTAGTGCTATATTTGTGAATTTATACACATTTCACTACACACGCGCATTTAGTTACCAACAATCTAAGGACTGTTTGTGGATATACAACACTAATTTTTTTTAGAAAAGGCAATAGGCAAGTTCTTTTTATTACACTTTGTGGAATTTTAGTACACTTAGATGCTTATCATTGGTTCCAACCACGGCCCTGTCCAGGGATTTGACCCCCCGAAATGTTTGTCTGACTCGTTAAAACGCAACAATAATGTAAATAAACAAATTTTTTATGCGTTTTTCAAATTGTTTTGGCGTTTTCCCCTCCCACTCGAAAATAATACCTACCCCCGAAAAAAATCCTGGATATGGCCCTGATTCAAACCTTAGGTGAATTTTTCATCGTATGAGACTTTACAACGCATTAGACTAGGTTAAAATGAGTAGAGTAGATCCATGCAGTTCTAAGAGGCCTCCGTACAAACAGGTTTTTTCTAGTAGTTACAGGTCAACACACTCTTTGCCAAGAGGAATGACGCAATTTCAAAGTTCACTGC